>NC_141756.1:21216000-21517500 GCF_982258835.1 Parasteatoda tepidariorum | reverse complement strand
TATGCATGAAAAAAAGAGTTGCAGACTTAGCTCTCCGCAATTAAGTTTTGCTAAAGTCATTGTTACATGATTTGTTGAAATTGATCCATACTTCCGTTTCGACTTAAGACATCCTTGAATTTTTTTTTTTTTTTTTAAATATACGAAGACTAAGAGAATAATTGATATCACGTTGCTAGTTTACGAGCTTGTTGCCAACCGTGGAAAAATACGCATTAAAAACTATAAAAACAGCAAGATACAATATCAATTCCAACTATCGAGAGTACGAGTTTCCCCACTCCTGAACGGACGACACTCGATAACGACATGTGACGTCATTGCATTCAACTCCACACGAAAGAAGAGGAAGATTTCACCCGCCCCCAGTGTAAGGGGGCGGGTGAAATAGGAGTGTTAAGAGGTAACGTTGAAGAGGGGGGAAAATAAAGCATGTTCAGCTACGCTTCAGGCAGATGGTAGTTTGATAAGAGGGGATGGAATTCAAGCTGAAAGAAAAACTTACTTTCGCACTCGCGGAAAAATTAGGTAATTTTGAATTTGGCCGTCGATCGCAGTAAAATTCGGGAGTTTTTCAAATCAATTCCGGAGGGCGGGAGAATAACTCAAAATTCGGGAGACTCCCGCAAAATGCGGGAGAGTTGGCACGTCTGCCTTTATTTCCTTTGTTGTTAACACACAATAAATGTAAACACTTTGAATTCCCTTTGAATAATGAAAGAGGGACATGACCACCTAATTTCTTATCACAAGTCCTAGGTGGTTATAATTTATGGTCTTTCATATTCTGTGAAACTTTCTTTTTTGAGTGCAAAGAAAAATTATATTTTAAATGCATTTTTTACTTATGCTGTATTATTTTAAAAGGTAATTTTACACATATATTAATATGAAAAATGTTTTGTTATTACCATCTTTAATGTCAGTTACTAAACTCTTAAAGTAAAGCATTGCTTTTTTAAAATTCTCTAGTGAGTATTTTGGTACACTCACACAATATAACGACTTCATATTATAATGTCGGTTTTATTTGGACCACAAGGGTTTTTTATATTGAGCTTCAACTGTGTTATTTAACCTCGAACTTGTGTATTTTTTTGTTGGGGAAAAATTGATTTAATAAGTAAATTATTCAATTTTGGATGTTTCTCATTTAAAGTAACTTCAAAATTTTTTATTTATTGTTTTGATGTTACATAATAAATATTACATAACATGTTTTGATGTTATATAATATTTATTAGTTGATTTATTTTTGAAAATGGAATTTTGCTTATAGAATTAGAAATTAAAAATAACTACTGCTTTATTCCAATGCTCTTTGGTAAATGAAATTTCATTTTTTTCTCAGTCAGTTAATTCTTTTTCCTTTAAATTTTAGATTAGCGATAAATTTGGAATACTGGAGCACTTTTACACCAATTTCAATAAATCTAGATTTGCAGGACTTTGTAAAAAACTGGCTGCTGGTAAATACATTAATAAACAAAGTTTTGATGTTGTATTATTGCGTTTGTGTAAAAGGTTTAATAATTTTTTTATTGTTGATTGAAGTGAAATTATAAAATTTTACATTGATCTGTGGGACCTATAATAATAAACAACAAATATTTTTGAAATTTTCATTTGGTAATTTTTTTAGTAATTAAATTTTCTTTTAAAATCCCCCGGTTATAAAAGCTATGAGGAAATTAACACATTAAAACATTAAAGTAATAAATTAGAACATTAAAGCAATAAATATGTAAAAAAAAGAAGAAAAAAAACTGAATTTTTCAAGTTGTGAAAATGTTCTAAATTACAGAAGCAACTATGATCTGGATAATAATATAGTGATCCCCATTGGTAATTCAGGAGAAGGGTCAAACGATTTAAAGTCATTAATGTTAAGTTTTTCTTTATTTACTATATCTCTAGAACTTTCGTGGTATCTCGAATACACACATTCTCCATGGGTATTGCTAAATGAGCAACAGCAATCGTCAATGTAGGTTAAGTGACGTGCCTTTTCCAATCATCTTCATTGTATTGGTATTTCTGACTCTTCTGATTGCCCTCTGCGTTCCACAGGTGATGCTGTGAACTTTTACTTGACAGTTTGACTCTGAGCAGCAATACTAATTCTCTAATCATTGACAATTTTCGCATGAAGGTTAACTTTGTATTGGAGCTGCTAGAAGGAAAATTTCCTTTGTGGTCAGCTGTTCGGTGTAGGAAGAAAAATATTGCCGGAACTGTTTACTCAAATTTATTGTTTTACTTTTTTTTGAATAAGTAACAAATAATTTGGTGTGAATAAATGAAAATAAAAAATAAGTAAAAAAAAGTTTTTTAAAGTTTTGGTTTAATATTATAAAAATTGTTGCCACACCTATTATTTTGATTAAAAAAAAGTATTTCTATTTAAAAGATAAAAGAAATTTTTGTGTCTTATTATATAACTTAATAATGACTATAAATTAATTTAATAAAATCGAATCATGATGTTGCATTACCTGTTAAGAATTATGACGTAATACAGGGCTCGAAAAACAGCCCATCCGCCCGTCCTCGACTGTCAAAAATTCTCCGCGGACAACTAATTTCTCGAATCCGACGTCCGCTCGGACGGCCATTTTCCCGTTAATGTTCGTGATACATTTTCAATTTTTGTTATCTTACAAGAGTCTTGTAAGTTACAAGGCAGCAAAATGACCCACAATACAGCAACATACTGCACATATATTGATGTTTTCTCTGTCTGGGCGTACTGCAGCGGTTAAAAGGGGCTTTGCAGCAATAAATTTACAAAAAAACACAATACGTACTGGTCTTAAACAAGAAGCTTTAAAAGCAATTATGAACATCTACCTAAATGGAAAACCCCTTTCAGATTTCTGTTCAGAAACCTCTGTAAATCATTGGCTTGATTGTGGAACTGGCAAACGTCATATTTGATTCATTTAAAAAACGCAGTACCCTCGAGTAACTTGACATTCCAGATAACTTGACCCTTGTCATTTAAATTATTTCATAAAAGAAATACTAGGTTACTATTAGTAACCTAGTATTTCTTTTATTACTGTGTAATGTAATCCTAGTAGCGACTAATTCATTGTGCAATTTATATAAATGTTTGTAATAAATAGGAGAAAATTATATTTTTATTTATTTAAAAGCGATGGGTTAGTTTCAGTGGAGGACGGGTGCATTGTTGAATAAGCCGTCCTCGGGGACGGGTAAAATTTCTGAGTTTTTTCGAGCCCTGACGTAATATAAATTATTAATTATGCTAAAATTTTAAAACATTTAGCCACATTTATATTAATATTTGTGGGGATTAAATGTATTATTTTAACTGCCCTTATTTATTTGAGAAATTAGGCTAAACTTGTATTACTAGTTCTGAGTAAAAACTTGCTAATTGATTATTTATGAAAATTCTTTTAAACTATAGGAAGCTAATTATCATTAATTTTAATGTTAGCTGCTTCTGAAGGAAAAGATCCACTTTGCTGTAATTTGTTCTATGAAGCTGGTGTAGCTTTAGCTAAAATGGTCATAGCACTCAAACCAAAAATTCATGAAGTAAGTAAGAGAATTAGCTTTGAATAGTTATAATGTTAAATTTGTTCCTTAAAGCTATGCTAAACTAAGCTCTGCTTGTGATCAATCAACTTTTAACATTATCTATTATAATTTCTTTTTTATTTCACAAAATTAATTTTTACTTCACTATTCACTAAATATAGTAGATAAATTATAATGCAAATTTTGAAGCTTGGAAGTTTCATGGTTTCTAGAATTTTGTGTTGTGTTGATCGTTTCACTTATCTTTAAACTACCAACTACTAATTATGATAATGTTAGTCTGAAACAAATAAATTTTAAAATGCTTTAAATTAATTTTTTTACACACACAAAATATGCACTCGAGTGTTTATTATTGACAGAACTTTTTGCAGCATTAGAACTAATGACAAACAAATGAATCAATTTCGAATAGCTGAACTTTTGGAATTTTAACCTCTTAACAAATAATGAAACAAATAGTGGGGAAAGTTAGTAGTTCTTACTTAGTTGAAGAATTTTTCTTTGGGCAAATTTCATTGTTTACACCCACAAAGCTAGTGTGGTTTATAGAGAATTGCAGTTTATAGATTTGCATTGTATAGATCTTATTCGGCATACATATTAAAATTATATCTATTAAAACTTAATGCACTTATTTCCAACAAAATCTGACTTATTTGCAACAAAATAGGATTTATAAGATTCTTCAACCCTGGAAAAAACCACACCAGAAGAAATAGGTTTCTTTCAAACCAATTACTAAATTCTCAAATCACCTACTTAACATACACACTACTACTAATTACTAATAGTATACTAATTTTTATAATTAGATACCATCAAGCATGAGCAATCAAATCAACTCGGAAATAATATATGTAGATTTTAGAATTCTGTATGAAACAAAAATAAATACTATGAGAACTGTTTTTTTAAGGAGATATGAAAAACTTTTTAACTTTCTCGTGCTATAGTCAAAAAATTTTTGGAAATATTCAAAAGAATGATTTATGAAATCAGCAGTAGAATTGGAAAAAAAAATATATCTATATCTTTTTTATAAATCTTTAAAAATATAAATTTTCTCAGAGAAGAGCAAAATTTTTTTGTTGTTGTTAAAGCAAAGTTTTTCTAGCATTAATTCCATAAATTTTTTCAATCGAAAAAATTGTGACCATATGGTTTAAGTTAGCAAGGTTTTGGGTGTTTAAATTTAATTTGTTTAAATTTAACCATTCTTATAATACTTGATGCAAAATAATTATTTTTTTCACTTTTGTCCAATCTTCCTATTTTTTTAAAATTTCTTCCTGTGTCATGGAAGAAATAGGTTTCTTCTGAAGGTAATGTTAATCCTACTTAAAAATTACGATATTCAATGCTGTATGAAAATAATTTCGATTTAAATAAATGATTTTATTTTAACAATCGAAGTGGTTTTTAATCCTGTTAACTCTGTAAAATTATCAACACACTTTTAGAAATGGAAGTTGACTTTATACAAGTAGTTATACTTTACAGGACTCAGAATGATTCTCAAATATGAAATTATTAAAAATCGGCACATTAGGGTTAGCAAAATAATTTTTTAAGTAAGAAAAAAAAATACAAAACAGTAAGCAAAATTTTATGTATCGTTTTTGAAGTCAATTCTAGTAAGGTTAGGATTAAAAACATTAAAACCAGTTTATTTCTCTGATGAAATTAAAAAATATTTTTAATTACTTCTCTTAACATTGATAATAACTTACTCTGACATCTTTCAGTTTTATGAAAGCCATGAATAATTTTAATAGTTTCTTTTTACAAAGATGGACAATTTGTGGATTAATTTATTACATTTTGAAAAGATTAATTTTTTCTCAATTATAAAAAGAATTAATTGTTTTCTATTCACTTTTATTTTTAGCAAGGGTTCTAAAAAATTCATTTTAAAGATAATGAGTAGATCTCACCTTAACTAAATTTAACGTTAAATAAATACTTAAGATTTCAAGTGTAATGCTTTGCTTTGTAAATTTTACTTATTTTATCAATTGTTTGAGTTAATGTATAACCTAATTTGTATATTTTTAAAGGTGGCATAGGATGGAAACAAAATAATTAAAAATAAAACCTTTTTTTTTCAGGATTTGTTGAAATGTCAATTTGGTTTACCCATTGTCTGTGTTGGATCTGTCTTCAAAAGTTGGCACTTATTAAAAAATGGTATTTACTCTTCTCAATCTGAAATTATTCAGGGGGACTGTGAATGTTTCTTTACTTTTTGTATAAAAAAGAGAGTTATTAATTATTTTATTAGATTATTTTTTAAAGCAGAGTTTATGCATTAAGTTTAAATTTATTTAATGTGTCATTATTCATAAATTGTTTAATTATAAATAATAGTTAAATTTACAAACAAACAAGATCTGACACCTGAAGCAAAAACGTATCTTAATTTTGTTTAACAGTAGTGGGCAATAAAATTGTATGAAAATTTAAGCACAGATTTGCTTGATTAAAACTTTTTTTAATGAGCTTGCCTCATCTATAATGATTACTTACTGTTCCTTATCTTGAAAGAACATTTGACCGTAAGATGATTCTGCTCTTTAACCCAGTGATAGATGAAGTTTGTCTGACATGGGCAAACAAAACTTATTACGTCATCTACAAGATACATCGACTGATTTGGCGATCATGTAAAGCAAAATATCTAATGTTTAACATATAAAAATTACATACATATTAAAAATAATTAACAAGTTTTTGTTTTCCTAGAAATAATAGACCTTACTTATGGTATTACATTGTATATTTAAGACAATGATTTTCTTAAAAAAAACCTATTTTATTTGTTGCACTTCTTTGAATGAGTAAGGATCACTAATGTCATGGTTGCCAATATCAGGAGTATGTCTGACTGAGCTTAGTGTAAACTACGTTTCTATAAACTAGGCGCAGCTTTTAATTTTTAGGGCTGATCTGGCATCTCCTCGAAGTTATAAAGTAATATTCGAATTACTGCAATTCACTTCTGTTAATGTTTTGGAAAAAAGTTTTAAAGCCTTACCAGGGGTGTTTGTGCTCCGGGGAAACCCCGGAATTCCGGGGATTTTGAACTTCGATACCCGGAAATTCCGGGGATCGTCGTTCAAAAGGAAGTAGGAATAATAATGAATTATTTATTTTGATCTGGCTAATTTTGTTTGCTTTGAAAGCTACAGGGCTTCAAGTGCTGCGCATTTTGCGTCAAACCGGTATATTTGCGCATTACTGCGCAGAAACGGCATTTTATGTTAAATTTGCGCCGAATCTGCGCCAAAAAATTTCGGGGACCAACTAAACATTGCCAAATTTCAATAGCATAAAAAAAAAATTTCTCTTGTTGATTTGATCGTTATTGAAGTGCCATCGTCTTCGTCAATCGCAAGCTAATGGCCTTCTTGCGTTATTCTATTTATAGATTAGTACCATGATCTTTAAATTAACTAGGGGACCATCCACTAAGTACATATTTTTATGTTGATCCTCAGAACAGTCAAGAATCACAAAGCTTCATAACTTCAAACTTTCCATCTCCCTTTTATTCATTTCATTTAATAAAGATAAGAATTAATTGAGTTTCATAACGTAAATTTTTTATCTGAGGGACCATCCACTAATTGCATATTGGTTTTAAACAATTATTTTACTTTATTATTTTTTACTAATATTTTTTTTTTACTTATTGCATTTTATTGTTGTATTATTACCCTCAAAATTTTCAGTGCTCTTATTTTGTTTTATGAAATAACTTAATAATATTTAGAGACAAGATTTTAAATAAGTATGAAGAGAGGGGGTTTCAATATTTTAAATGCAGCAAAAAATCTTATGTTTTTAAGATTTTTCATTCAAAAATACTTTAATTTATCTTTTAATGATTTGATTAAAAGCAATTGATGTAAAAAATTTTAATTGTCACAGATTTGTTAAATATTATGAGTGTAGAGACAATATAATAATTTACTTCTGACAAATTTTTTTTAGCTTCAATACTCATTGTATTTACCACAAAAGAAAGACAAGCCCACAAACATCAGAAAATAAAAAAAGCAGCAGAAATTAGATAATTTTTTTTAAGAATTAATTCAGGTAATTTAAAATATTTACATAAAATGTAGTAGTTTATATGTTTGAAAATTTATGGTTATTAATTTTGCAAAAAAAGTAATTCATTGAACTTTTATAATTAGGTCATTCAATCAGTACCGTTCCTGGGGTGGCGAACGCCTGCGTGCAAGAATAATTTTGTGCGCCCCTATATACTATGCTTATACTTCAAATAGTTGAATTTGGCGCCTTTTAAATTGGGCGCCTGCGTGCGGGGCATTCGCTGCATACCCGCCAGGAACGACACTGCATTCAATACTTCATAATTGCAATTTTTCATTTCTCCCCCCCCCCTTCTCGAAACTCCAAAATGTCGGTAGTAAGTCCGTAAAAGTTTCAGGGGATTTTTTGGGGTCCCACAAACACCCCTGGGGCCTTACAGAAAGCTCTTCAATTCCACCGCTTTTACAACCTTGTTTCTTTAGCAAGTGTTTTAACTTAAAAAATAAAAAAGTCTGTAATAGATTTGTCTGAATAATATATTGAAAGATTCATATCGATCAATAAAAACTAAAAATTTTCTTAAGGAACAAAGTTTAAAAGATATCAAAAACGTTAAGAAAACTCAGATATCAATAATAGAGATGACTTAAAAAGTTTTTCGCATACTTACAATGCAAAGTATAGAAGCTGGCAGCTATTTTGAAGTATGTATGGGAACATAATTCACATTTAACCTCTTCAGGACAGGTGATTTGTACAGAATGCATTTGTGACTCGTCTGTTCCGAAGAGGTTTTTATACTTTTAGGAGTTATAAAGATTATTTTTAGGAGTTTTTAGAACTTGCGTTTTTACATATATATATACAGTCGGACTTCTATTTAACGAACTTCCATTTTCAGAATTTCTCTATTTTGCTATTTTTTTTTGCGAGGAACCAAGAACATTCAAGAAATTTCTTCGTAAAATAATTTCCAAATAGCAAATTGAATTTTCTATTTAACGAACTTTTCTTTGAAATCCACTTTCCCTATTTCCCAAAATATATCAGAAAATTTCAAACTTTTTAATGCATTTTATGGGGGAAATTACCTTGAATTGATTTTCAAGGCTGCTTAACTTTTAGAGAAAGCAGTGAATTCTCTTTCAAACAAAAAAATAAGACAAAATTAACAGATTTTATCAGTAGCAATTAAACTTAAGAACGCGTGTGGTAATGTATGTTTAAAATTACTTTTATAATAAATGCAGCTATAATTTTCATAAATTTAGCTTTTTTAAGTTTAAAATGTATGAAGCTGTAACACTGGATAATGTTTTGCTCTATTCTTGCTTTCCATGCAGATTTCTTTTATAGTTAAGATTTATAAAATAAATAGTAGATACTAGTTTACAAGATAAAGCTGTATCAATTACTATCTTAATTATGCCATACCTAGTGTTTATGAATTTAAAACCTCTTTTTTTGTTGTTTAAGTATTTCAAAAGGTGATTTTCTATTTAACGAATTTTCCATATTATTATCGGATTTAGCGACTTCGTTAAATAGAGGGTTCGGTTTTATTTTCTTTTACTTAGTTGTGTAAAAAACTGTAACCCTCTGTATAATTTTTTTTAGTTGTTTGTTTTATCATTTTTCTTTTTTTCAGGATTCATAGACACGATTATTTCACACTATGACAAATTCACTTTAATGACCTTAAATTGCTCATCAGCTCTGGGGGCTGCCTACCTGGGTGCCAAAGCAACAGGATTCTCATTGCCAATCAAACACGAAAAGAACTCTTCCATTTTGTACTCTCATGGTACAAGCTAAGTTTTTTTACTCTAAGGAATAATTGGTTTTATTTGTGAGTGATTTTTGTTGATTTGTTGCTGAAGTATCATTAAATTAAGTACAATCGAATAAATTTTTTAAGTTTTGTTGACTTCTTTTCTGTTGTTTAATGTTAATGTATAAACATGGTGTGTAGCGTTTTTAAAAAGTGCTTATTTTAGATTTCGTTTTTTAAAAGTCCTTAAAGGTGCTTTTAAAAAGTGCTTAATTTTCCCTTTTCAAAAATGAGATTTTTCATTCAACCACAATCCATTTTAGCGAGCCGTCGGTCCGTAATGATAGTGGCAATCATTCTGCATGTTTGACAAAATACTTGCGAGTCCGCATGAGCGTCTACTGAGCTGGGTTTGGTGAGATTATTGAACTCTCATGTGCAACTCTGCTGCATTTTGCAATCAGGTTTCATTTTCCACCCTCTGCTATTGAACCGAAAAGTCTCTTGATCATTTTATAATGCCTAATATAATCAAGAAAAGAGTTCTTTGACAAATTATGTAAAGTCCTTGAAAATTATTTTGCATTTTGTTAATGTATATAGTGCTTAAAAGGTGATTAATTTTTGTTGAAAGATTTGTCAACTCACCCTGATAAATCAACAAAACATTTTATTCATGTGTATCATACAGCAGCATTTTTGGCTAAGGAGTCCTAAATGACTGCAACAATATAAAAAAGAAAGTCCATTATTAGTTGTGAATAGTACACTAACAATAAAAGAAAACTGATTCTTCTCATTATTTTGTAAATATTTAATGTGAAAAATGAAATATTTAACATTATGAATTTGTTCTTGGTATATGCATTTGTAGTGAAAATGAATAAAAATAGTTATAATTATATTATTTTCAAAAACTGTTATAAACAATGAAAAGTCATCAGAGGAAATTAATTATTTGTTCTTGAATTCAGTTATTTTATTTTAAATTTACAAGATTGATGAGAAATACTTATGAAATTTTTTTATAAATTATAATCATTCTCATAATTCAATATTTTGTTATTGAAAAGAATTGATTTTAAATGTAAAAAAAAAAAATTTTTTTTTGCTTTTTTTTTTTTAAAAAAAAAATTGCTAATTTTTTCAATGACATTTTACATAAATATGTTCATGTAAACAGCTGAAAGATTTAATAAATTATGGATCATCGTTTGGATGTAAAAATAATTGTTGCTGGTTAAAAAAAAAAATTCTAACCTTTGGAACCCCTACAATACTTCCAAGGATTGTGCTCTTCTAATTACCTTACAGTTAAGGAGATTTTGAACAATAGTGCACAACAATTAACACCAGGAAAGTGATATAAATTCCAAAAATAAAGACATGATTCAGCTAGAATCACATTGAGCTATGAATTTTTTTTTTTTCAAATATATTATTTTTCCTGTGATTTTTCAATAGTTGTTAATGAAAGTTAAGTCAAGTTAAATCTATTTTTCGCCAGTGCCCGCCCTGGCGACTCTTAATTCTTAAAATGATGCAAAATGTCAATTTGAAAAAGAAAAAGGCCTAAACAGGGCCCATCAAAATTTGAAAAAAAGTTGAGAATTATTCGATGATTTTGATAATTTTCATTAAGTTAGAAAAATCTCGCCCAATTGGCAAAAATTTCAATTATTTTAAGTTAATTGACTGTTTTTAAGCTCAGATAATTTTTTATGCAAGATAGTATAAGATTCCATGTATCTCGGTATGTATAAGTCGACCCCCTATTTTTGATTATGAGATAGAAAATTTCTGGTATGTCGAGTATACATCCGTTATACTAGAAAGTAAATTGCTGAGGGAAAAAACGTAAAATAAAAAAAAAAAAGTCTAAAAATTTTCTCAAGTTAAAAATATTTCACGCCAAAAACATTTACAAAATCAGAATATTTCTGCTCTGTTGCTTTGGACGTTGTGTGTCAAATGATACTAGACACGTTACAAAAGGTGGATTCAAGCGTTATTATAAAATCTTTTAAAAAGTGTGGAATTTCGAATTCTTGTGGATCACAGCAGATGAGGATGATGTAGAATCCATTGCAGAGTAGAATCCGTAGGACGACATTGCTAACATTGAATCCAACTTTGATGATGTTCCGGAATCTTTAAAATTGTAGCTTCTTGGTATGCTTTAAAAGTTTTCATTATGTTAAATTTTTGAAATACTGTTGAATAAATTCTTGATTTTTTTTTGAACATAAAGCATTTTTTCTAATGAAGTATTTTTCTAATATGTTTAATGAAAGAATAATGCAAAATTAATTTTATATAACAAAATAAAAAGTAGTTTTTAAAAGAGGTAAATCCTTACAGACTAATAAATTTTTTTTTTATCGATCCCATCTCTTGAAATTTTTTCAGTTTATAGGTTGACCTCCTGATCTTAGCAGAATTTTAGTCTTTGGAAAATTTGACGTAGACAACAATATATACGTCAGTATGAAAAAAGTAATTGCTTCGCCGCAGATGTAAAGCATTTAAACTATTGCTTTTTTTTATTTGCTTTGGCGATTGAGCTTTTGAAAAACAGTGTTAAATGAGGTATTCAAATGAAAGCAAATTTACCTATTTTTTTTTTTTTTTTACTCTTGAAGAGTAAGTTTTTATAAAAATATTTTCAAAAAGTCAAAGCAATGTAACATCCAGGAGTTTTTCAAGTCAAACATAAGTACTTGTATATTATTTTTGAAATTGATTTTCTTCAATTTTGGGTGATTTATTTATGTAATAAAAATTAATGATTTTAATAAATTTAACTTCCTTTTAACTTAAAGTCATAATTGTGGAGTTTTACCTGCATAAATTGTTAATTTTTGGATTTTTAAATTATTTTGCTTTTCATTTGATTTTATTGTCGATATTACATGAATTTTTTTAAAAATGGGATATGTATAGGATGTATGGGATATGTATATGTCTTTTATTTTTTCAAACAGTTATTCACCGAAAAGCTCGATACATTGCATTTATGTTTCTTACATTTTATTACAATTTAATTATAACCCTCTAATTTTTTATAAATTTTAAGCTTATCTTTCCTAGTTTATATGCTTAGTGTTTCGCCAGGTTTGGACTTAGTTATTATTTTACATCTCTAAACTTATGTTGAACAGGAACTTGTTAATTTTTATGCTACATCTCCAAACAGAATTTTGTTTGTTTTTGTGCTATTTTTCCAAACTGATTTTTAACATACTCTTGTTTGTTTTCAAACAACATCTCCAAACAGATTTTTAATAAAATTTTATTTGTTTTCATGCTACATCTTCAAATTGATTTTAGCAGAATTTTGTTTTCAGGGATGAGATTTTTCCGCTTTTTAGCGGATTTCCTCTTTTTTCACTTTTATCTCTTGAATTTCAGCTTTTTATCAAAAATTCAGATTTTCTAAAAATTTCACTTTTTTTAATAAATATTCCGCTTTTTCTGAAAATTCACCGATTTTCAAAGAGAAACAGAAAATTCAAACTACATAGTTACCAATCCTTCCTCATTTTTACTTATTTTAGCTATTCCCCCCCCCCCTTTTACATGCAGCAAATGAGATTTTCCGCATTTTTACCCGCCCACCAGATAGCTCCGATTTTCGTAGTTCAAACGACGCTGCTTCTGACAAGCCTTTTAGAGGTCCCAAGCCTGGAATCTGCTAATATCCCCATTCTTATTCACACGATTTTAATATTTATTTATTATTTTCCTAACGGCTGGACTTTAACGTTTTTCACCGAGGAAGATGCCAGAAATGTTACTCATTTAACGTTATCCAGTGGGCACATGAGAACCTAAGTCACGGAGGCGAGCGACATTGCCCACGCCACACTGCCACATACCTGTTTTACAGGGCGGGCCACATTCACACAATAGAAAACAAAACACAGAGTGAAACATTCATGCCCTGCGCCGGATTCGAACCAGCAGCCAATGGCTTGCAGTCAGGCACGCTAATTACTCGACCATCGGCCGGCACAATTTTAATATCAAACATAGCTTTTCAGATTTGCGTGATATAAAAGTTGCTTGTTGCGATTCTTATTCACTCGATTTGAATATTGTACGTTGCGATTCTTATATACGAGGTTTAAAAATACGATATTGTGATTTGTATTTACGCCTTTCTAAGACCAATGTAGCGATTCGTATTCACGCGAGTTTTAAATTCAATGTCTTGATTTGCTCATGCGGTTATAATATCAAACATTCATTTTCGTATTTATATGTGATTTAAAAATAAGACATTAAAATTCACATTCTGAAAATTATGCATCATAATTCTTATTTATGCAATATAAAAATTACGCATCATGATTCGTATTTACGCGATCTAAAAATTATGAATCGTGATTTGTATTTACACGTTTTGAAAATTCTATATCCCAGTTTGTATTTTCTCATTTTCAAAATCGTATATTTAGTTTCATATTCATGTGATTTCAAAATCCATAATTGTTATTCATCTTTTCGCAATCTTTCGCATCCATCGCAATTTTAAGATCAACTATCGCGATTCTTGTAAGAAGTAAAAATTTTTTTAAAAATTAGTTACTATAAAGGTGATTGTTTTTCTAACGACGATTATTAGTATCGACATCTGAGAAACTGGAAGGGAATATATTCAAAACTAACATTCTGTGCTTGCAAGGAAGAAAAAGTAGGATTTGTCACAAAATGTTTGAAGATGGTCTAACGACGAAATATAGCAAACATAGAAGATATAGCAAATAAAAGCAATCACTTAAAAAGTGATAAATTTTTTTGGGGGGAAAAGGAGTTAATTAACTCATCATCAAAATTTTAAATTATAATTGTTGTTATTTATGCTATAAAATGCAAAATTCTTATCAAATGAAAAATAATTATCTAAACAGTTGCTGATTGTCATTTAATTTTTGAAGCTAAAATAGCAATTTTGTATGTTAAGGAGTTACTATATATTTCTACTTCACTGTTATTGATATGTTTCACAGGGCTCTAGTTAGATTAGACTATAATATGAACATAATGATTCTGCCCATTGTAGTTTTTTTTCCCCCAAAATAATTTAAAAAGTAATATTACTGATACATTTGCTATAAATCACATAACAGTATTTATTAAAAGAAATGAAATATTTATGTATATACTCAGTAGTTTTAATTTGCTAAACCATGTAGTTTTTCAAGTAATAAGTCTCTTATGTGAACTGAGGAAAAATATAATTTCCAGCTTTATTTTTTCAATTGGTAATTTTTATTTTCACTAAATGTTAAGTATCAATGTAATCATTTATATAATAATAGATTAGTACACAATTGTATGTCAACACATTATTTATTATCTTAAACTGTCTGGAATTTATTATTAAAGGGTTGCGCTTGCGTAAAATTTACTAGTGTAGAAATTCAGCTTTTTTGCCTTTTGGCTAATCTCATCCCTGTGTTTTCATACTTATCTCCAAACAGAAATTTGCTTGTTTTATGCTACATCTCGAAATAGATTTTTGATAAAGAATTCAATTAGATTAATTTCAAACTTATCACATTAATCAAAAACGTTGCAATACTTATTCAAATAACTGCAAAAATCTCTAAAACGAATTTTTCTATATAGCGAATTTTCAAAAGGAATCCCACGATTTTGTCAGATTCCAGTGAATTTTTATATTAAATGTGCATATTAAACTATTCAAGAAGTGGAATTTTGTAAACATTTTTAAATGTTTTTTGATATAAAGAAAAATCAGCACTCAAAACAGTGATCTTTATATTTTATTTTTTTCAATACTAGAACTCTGATATACAAGACAACATCAAGAAATAAATAGATTTAAAAAAGTGATCTCACTCACATTTGCATAAATTTACATCTTTGATTGACATTTATTTCAACTCACAATCAATTTGAATGAACCAATTACAAATATAATCCATTAAAAAAGTAAAAACAATACCTCACTTCATAAAATTTGGTACTTTTTTTCTTTTAATGGCGCAATTATATTGGGAAGTAAAGCAATATGAGGTTTCCCCCCCCTCTTGTCTGAACAATAAAAAAAGCAATTTAACTTATGTCTAAAGAAAAATTTGGAACACAAAAACAAATTTATTATACAAGACAACATGAAGAAATAATTTAAAGTGATCTCACTAACATTTTGTAAACATTTATATCATTTGATTAAAAATTTTTCAATTTACAATCAATTTGAATGATCTGATTTAAAATATTATGTATAAAAAAGTAAAATTAATTCAGAATATTTGATATTTTTCTCCTTTTGAAGGTGTGAGTATTTTTGTCAAGCAGTTATTTTTTAAAATACATCATTAAAGTTAAATAGCAGCATATAACATAATTTTGGTTAATCAGATTGAAAAAAATGATTATACAATTTTTGAAATATTTGTGCTAGAAATTAGTTACTTTCCCATTCACATTAGAAAATTGCTTAAGTAACATGTATTCAGGTTATTTTTCCCTTCCTATGTTTAAAGCAATTAGGCATGACTTGACTAGAAGAAAAAAAATTGTTACAATTTTTCTTTAAAACTGCAAAAGAATTACAATTTAGGCAGTGAGCGAGAATATACTCTTAAACATAATATTGATAAATTGTAAAAATTGGATAAGTATATTTCAGTAGGGAAAACATAATTATGCAGTAAGAGTTAATGATTATAGTTATAAAACAAAAAAAAAGGATTATTCATTAAACATTTCTATTGAAAATATTGCGTTATTTATTGCACGAAAAAGAGGTTTAATTAAGAAAAAGTATAGTAAATTTTTTTTTTTGAATTAAAAAATTACTTGCATTTATAAAATTATATGCAAATAATGATTTTTATAATTTTTTCATGCAGATGTAGTTTATTGGAAATAACTTAAAACTAAAAAATAAACTATGTAGAATATTAACATACATTTGGACATGTAACTGTGTAATTTGATACAGTGCATTACAGAATTAAGCTTTTAATATTTATAATAAAATATGATTAAGAATTGAGATTTGTGAGAAGAAAAAAAGAATGAAAATGTCTAGATTTGAAATATAAATTATTATAATTAATAAATTCACTAATTACAATAATACATTATGCATATATAAAATAAAACTTCATATAAACTGATTTAAAGAACACAACTATCTATCACTTAGATTATGATTATAAACAGAATTGATATTCATATAAATATATTAGTGACAAAGTACATGGATTTTAAAAACAATTATAACTTATTCAAATAAATTATAATTATCCTACAGTTAATAATTTAAAAATAGTGACGTTAAACAAACAACTAATTACTAGTTCTATACATCGTAAAAGGAATTTAAAAAAATTTCACAAAAATGTCAATGCCAATTAGTTACAATTTTACTATAGTTTCAATTTAGAGTGAATGATCAAGATTACGATGTAAATGAATTTCAGGTATTATGAATTTCATATTTACACATTAATGTGATAACCATATAAGTGTAGAACTAGTGTTGTGTAAAATTAACAAATGCCTACTGTTATAGTTAAAGCACTTTTTTTCCCTTACTTAACAGCAGTATTTTTAGTTTGAAATATCAGTAGCAAATCAAGCTTAATTTTTTTGTTTACAAAATTTTTTAATTTTGTTTATGAAATAATGTATGTAATAATGTATTTGTATTCTAATATTTAAATGTTATCTTTCGGTTTTAGCCTTTTTAAAATGCAACAATTAAAAGTTTCCAGAAGGAAAATTAATAAAAGAAAAGAGTTGCTGTTTGCCTTGAGAATAAATAAACATAGCAACATATTCAAAGTTAAAGTAGTTATTTTTTATAATTTATTGCTTAATAATTATTGCCAAAAAGAATAGATAAATTTTATAGATGATTTCTCTGTTCGTAGATAGACACGTTTCGGGTACTTTCCTTGTAAGAAATCAATTATTTTCTAATAGTTCAGAAACACATGTATTTTCTCGTACACACTGTACAGCAAGAATGTCTAACTCTTTCAGAAAACTTTGTCATGCAATTTATCACGTTTGTTCACGTATGAACGTGAGACTGCTTATTAGCAGACTTATATGTAACAATATCCAATTTGGGGAAAAGTTACAAATTTCCAAACAAATAACTGAAATCAGTTTTGAGCAAATATTAAATGTTGTGAGAGATGTAAGTATCTGCTGCTACGTCAGATACTTTTGTCCAATATAATTAAAGTTAGAGATCACATGTACGGTAGATGCCTTGCTATCTAAAAACCCTCTTAAATTAAAGGGTTGGTAAAGGTATCAGGAACTAAAAATTATTACTTGTTCTAATTTAATCGCACGCCTGCAGCATTAAGTAAAGTAATAGTTCGATAAAACTCGAACTATAGTCAGTTTTTTTTCTCCTTTCTGCAATAGCTGTAAAGTTCTGATCATGAGGAACTCTGCATTGTCATGTGGTAAGCCAATCAGTTTTATACAACATGGCACTCGTGTAGTTACGATATTTCAATATCTCGATTTAAAATAATGCTTACAGCTTCTGCAGATCCGAATTTCTAGGTGGCTATTGTCAGAAACAGCCTCACTAAACAGAGGCACACATGAAGGAAATCCTGAAAGAATTCAGAATGTTGATCTTCAATAAATATACATTTGTGACTCGAAGAATACCGATGATCTATGTCGGCATGATGCTGATTTTAAGCAGCAGCATGTCCCAAATCATCGTCATCTTCGTTTATTACTCCCACTGAATATTTCTTAAGCAAGTCTAGGGGTGGTAGCGGTCTTTTGGGCCACACTTTAGGTTTCTTCAGATTTGTGGCCTCTTTCCAAAGTTTTTCCATCTTGACAATGTAAGGATATATGTTTTGTTCGATCCATTCAGCAACTGTATATTCGTCAAAAACTTCACGAAGCGCATCTCTTGCTGTTCGTACGAGAGAAGTGAGTGGGTAATAAACAGAAGAATAATCAGCAAGACCTTCATCAACTCTCATTGGACTAGAAATGTTGTGGCGCACATTGTATTCTGTCATCCAAGCTTTGTGTATTGTGACATCATACAGATAATCGTCCACCCGTTTGACAGCTTCACTGTGATGCTGTGTCATCCGGAAGACGGCGGACCCAGGAAAGAAGCAGGAGGAAGCTCTCTGCCACAAGTGTGGGTCAGTTTCAAAGTCAACTTGCACTCTTTGGTGCACGGTGCACTGAAGAATATTGTGGAATTTGGTGAACAGAGTTTGGCTGAAATAACCTTGTGTGACAGTAAGGAGGTCAATGATCAGAGATGGTAAACCTGAAGGGAAGAGTTCACATAATGTCGCCAAGTGGTCATATCGTTGCCATCCAGTAATAACAATTCCTCTAAAGTTGCTGAATTTCTTGTGCTGTTCGGCCATCACTTCGAGCCAAGCTTCATTGTTCTCTAAATGCATTTTCACATTTGGCACCGTAAGAGTTTCACCAAATGCTCCTTTAAAAGCACTCGCTGCCCAAACGAAAGGAAATACTTCGCTGTACGACATCCATACATTGTACGGCACAAATCTGTAAACGTCCTTGACGTACGTCCAAACCATGGGTTCAACCAGTGTCCCTAATTGGAATTCTTTCAGCTTTTCAGTGGGCATTTGCCGTAACATATCATCCCAAACAATAGGTATAACCTAAAATATAATAAAGTAACTTCATTAGATAAAAAGTAATATTGATTAAACTACTAGTTACACACAATTGATTAGACCACTACCCTGCAATAAAATTAAAAAAAATCAGGCCCTGGCACCACTTTTCTTAGGGATCTTCCAAATTTCTAATAATCTCTTGAAAAGTAAATCTCCCTAACTTTTTTGCAAGGGCTTTGGAATTCCATTTCGCTTTTAGCCTAATTATACAAGTCATCTTTTCGTTTTGCGATGTAGTGAAGTTAATTGTTAATCAAAAACATACATGTTTGCCTAAATTTTGTTCAAAACCTAAACAAATACCAATTTTGCCATATATATATAATAAATACCAAGTGTGCTCCAATAGGGTTTGTTACATAGCAGAAACGGTTAAACCTCTTTTCTAGATTTGAATAACAAAAGAAGTTGAGGCAAATGCTATAAGACCATTAAGAGACTTTTGAAGCCATTATGAGACTTTACTTCACTTACCTGTTTAGTGTTACCTGTACCTTTACAGATATGAACCAATAGAAATATGTTTTGAGTGGCATGCGAATGAAAATTGTCTAATAGGAATCGAATGCAAACATTGATTGATTTATTCCAATCAGTGACATAGTTCAGAGTCTGCCTTGGCGATGAATTTTTTATTATTTGAAGAAAAAAAAAGGCGATGGCCGGGATAGTCTGGTTGGTAGGGTGTTGGGCCCATGTCCAAGGGGTTGTGAGTTTGATTTCTGCCAGCTGAAGATTCTGCACAGGTGAACGTCATATCTGTCCGGTCATAAAGTCCTCCCTGATTCCATAAGCCCCTGGGGGTACTGAATTGGAGATTGATCATTCTCTGGCTCAGGTCAAAATTACGATCTGTGGATGAATGAATGGATCCATCCTATAAACAGGCAGTGACATGTGTGATTGAAGTCTTATTCTCGACTATAGATGGAGCCACTGAAAAACAAGAACGCACCCTCTGCCTAAAATTAGCTCGGTTTCACCAAGCATGGTTTTGATATTAGGAAGTGACATTAGAAACAACAACAGAAAAAGGGTGAGCTAAAAGCTTAAAATAGGTAGAAAAATAATTGAAATTTTTTTTCAATTTAAGGGAAAAATGCCCCTTTAATTCCTTCTTGGTACAAATGTTTATGTATGTTCGAGAGGTTTCTCAGAAAAATATTGTGGTTAAAATAATCTTGTCCCAGCCAAATTTACATAACATATCATTAAAATTTTTGCCACTCGAGCTTCGATGGCAAGCCTTGGAGTGTTCTTTTAACAAACTCAGCTTTTATTTCTGACCACCCGCGAACAGTTGCGGTTGCAGCTTTTAGACTATGGCCAATTGACTGTCTACAGAATCATTTATTTCTCATTGGACTTGCCGATTCACCTTTGTGTGTAATATGTGATAGTGGACGACCAATGACGCCAGAACATTTGGACGAGTGTGAAGCACTGACAGATTTTTCTTGTATATTTCAACGCTATTGGCAAGCAAGAAGTTTAATGGCTTAACGGCTAATGTAACTGGCATTTGACAAATAAAAAAAAATGTCATTAAAATTATTAGTGAGTTATGTCCATAAAGGGAGGGGTCTTCTAGTGCAAATGATGGGTGATGGAAAAAAACAGAGGTTCTATTCGAATTCAGGAGATCATCATGCATAAGAATCATCAACAATGGAGTCGAGGGCTGATATTTCGTAATAATAATGACCAATACATAACAATGATTTCTACTAAGATAGATTATGTGTAAACATTTTAGGTTGGGCATTACAACACATGCTGTTCCTAAACAGGCTGCCATTAATGTGCAATTTTAGAATATTTACCAAAAAATAAATACATATTAAGAGCTTTAAATTAGTGAAGTGAGGGAAAAAAGAAACACTTTTAACATCTGAAGAATAATTAATAAGAAAGGTGGGATGAAAAACAACAAATATTCAGTTTGATTGCCTGATAAAAGGTGATTATAAGAAACAACTTCAACTTACAAGTCGTTCTCTTTTTTTTTATATTTCCACTAGCAATCAAACAGGTTCTGATGTTTCTGTCTCGCCTTTTGCAGTAGTGTTTCGCTAGATTTCAATATCGTTATTATTTTTTGTTTCCTGGCTTAAAATATTTACAACTCTTGATGTGAGTAATTTTTTGTCATTTTTAGAAAATTGTTTAAAAATATGTATTAAAGACAAACATAACGGACCACCTCTACATAATAAAATTTTGAACCCCTTTTACCTCTTTCACAGTGGTTATCAACTGGCGGCCCGCGAAGCCAAATGACAACTAATATATTTTAGTATGCGGGCCGGATGTGGCCCGCGGGCCGCCAGTTGGTAACCACTGCTCTATAAGATATATTCATTGTGTTATCGATTGGTTAAAAGATCATCACATAAACTATGTTAAGACTTCAAATAAAAACTTCATTCAGAAATAATTATTGAAAACAGAATTCTTTTAAAACTAATAAGATACAAATATCTTTCTTTTTAATATTTATTTTTTAATGGGGAATTTATGAACAATATAGTAAATCTACCAATACGTTTCCTTTTTCGTAATAAAATTTCCTGGCGATAATATCAAAATAAATAAAAATTACGCCATAAAATTAAAAAACAAACTATTGTTTCAATTACAGATTTCTCAGTCTCCCCCCCCCCCTCGATGATTTATATAATCAAAACAACTTCATTCTGCAGTTTTTGTATTTTTTCTTTGCTAAACCATTCAGAAGAACAAATTCGATTAAGATAAAATAGATTCCAGATCGAATAAAAAAAAAATCTATCGTTATTATTACGACGTATTGTAGAAAATGATAATAGAAGATAAAAGATCGTTTTAAGAAATAGCTCTAGAAGGACATGCAAATTCATATCTTCAAAAGTCAACGTACTCGGTTAAAAGTTCAATTACTACCCCCCCCCCCCCAATAACTGATCGATATCTATTTTCTACGAAACTATAACGAACTATAGATTTTTATACCAGGCATAACAGAGAGAAGAATAAGGATCACATGACAGGAAAACGACAGGAGAAAATCAATTTATGACGATGAAAATTGACAAAACTGAAATGTTTATGGCGTTGAAATAAACATAAAAAAAAGCGTCTTTTACATCGAGTTGATTGGCCGAGAACAGCGGTCGGATGTAGCGCACTACAAATAGTGAAACTACTGTAGTCGCTTTTTTTCGTAGTTAGTAGTGTAGTGTAGTGCGATACAAAAAAAAAAAAAAAAAAAAAATCTAGCTAATAGCGATTTCTGGTAACTACTTTTAATGTTAGTTTAGAAGATAAACACGATTTTTACTTCATAAATTTTTCGAATTTGATGGGTCAGCAACAGATATTAGGGAGATTTCGCACTTCTGTACGTAAGATTAGAAGAAACTGCGTGCTCGCGTTTATTTTAGATGCTACGTATCTTTACGTTTAGGTTGGCGTGATTCAGGGCTAAAGACAATAGAAGGGCTGGTTCACTCCTTTGAAGTATCTCTTGCCGCGCCGATCCTCCGACGTCACTTTGGTGCAAAGTTCGCACCTTTACTTCAAGAACGAAGCGTTTGGCCTTTCTAGCTCTAACTAATATTGGATCATTTCTTTTTGCGAGATATTCTAAGACATTTGTTATTTTCTATAATGACTTTCCTCAGTTTTTGCAGTGAACTTACAAGAATTTAAAACTATTATCGAAATGCCAGTTTGCGCGATTGCAACTTGAAAAAATTCTGATACAAAAACAAAAGGAAAAAGTATAATTTTTCGCGTGTTCCCTAAAGTAAATGAACAACTATGTAAAGAATGGATTCCGAAATGACACAGTTAATATAAAACAGCAATACGTTTATTCTGTCGTAAAGAACTTTTATAAAAATTCATTATCTAAATAGAAACCACCTCGTTACTTCATAAAGAAAGGCAGGTGAAAAGAATTAAAAAATGGATAAAGTCAAAGAAAATTAAAATGTAAATAAAAAGTATAAATAAAATATATAGTATATAGTTGAAATTCTCCTAATTTCATAACATATTTTTTAATGTAGTTATTCTAAATATTTATGATTTTTTTAAAAAATTATATTCTCTTCAATTTAAATATCTATAAATTATATCATCGTAAATTTAAATGTCTATAAACAATTATAAAATTTCTAATGTCATTATGAACCTAAATTATTATTTTGTTTCAGTAATTAGCGTTTAAGGTTGATGTTTCTAATGATTTAGTATGAACAAATTAACGACATTTTTTAAAATCAGGGATTCTAAATTTAACTTAACTTATCGTTATAAAAGAATATGTAGATAAAAAAAAGTGTCGATATATGCCTTCATTTTTCTTAATAGTTAAAGTTAAAACTGAACTTTTTAAAATAAAGTATTTATCGTGTCATTTTCACCAACTAGCAAAACATTTTTATGAGTTTAAAATGGTATTTTTTTAATATAATAACCAAGAAAGTTTTTTTTGAACTATGTTTATGAACGGAAATAATGTGTTAATTACGTAAAGTTTGAAGGCTAATAATCAGAAAAAGTGTAACTTCTTTTTACAGAGAGAAAGATGCAAAGTTATCATAATATCTTTGCTTGCGATCTCCGAGATCTGTGGACACAGTGACGTCATGAGGAGGGAAATCGTAGCTTCAAGCTTCAGCTCTAAGAGCGGAGTGAACTAGCCCTTCTATTCTCTTTAGCCCTGGGCGTGATTAACGTTACAAAGACAGAGCTATAAGCACGCTGTTTCTAGCTTTTAATTGTTTTCTGTTTAAGCCTACTTTCGAACTTAAAACATAGACATGGAAATCGAATTTGAAGAAATATATATATTGATGAAATTTAGAAATACATCGTGTAATATTATAATTGGTTGAACGAAGAGATCGTCTACGTCAATTGTAAATGTTCGTTTTGATTTTTTAGTCTAAGTTAAAACGATATTCCACTACTTAAGCGTTTTTAACTTATGGATTTTTGAGAAATCTCTTGTTTTCACTTAGTACGTCAATTTGATATTTTTTCACGGGAGTATGCAAATTTCATCAGAAGTGAAGTGCGCATGCGCAATTGCTTAAAATCTTGCGTACGGGAGTTAACGAAAATTTGCAAAATCTCCCTATTACGTATTTAAAATCACGTATAACTACTATTGTAATTAACCATTACGAAAATATATAATCAATCACCTGGGTCACACTTTCACATGCGAAAGCACACTCGTTAAACATTTATGTTATTTCAAAAGAAGGGAACATATTTTGGATGTACTTCATTTTCTAGAGGAAATAAAAGAGTATTATTATCAAGTATTTGATAATTTTGCGTTTCTTAAATTAAATATTCGCTGTCGAAAAAGGCATGAAAAATTGAAGGTTAAATGTAAAAATTCGAATTAAAAAAATATTTCGGAATAACAACATGGCTCATATAAATATAAATAAATATTTCTAATTCAAAACCGTTTTAAACATATGTGTAAATTAAGTTCTCCAGCTAAGTTCGCCTTCTGAATCAATTCAGACGAACATTTTTATCACATTTTCATATTAAAACAATTAGGTTTCATTATTACCACTTTTTCTCCAAATTTATATTTTTAACAAGAAAATTCAGTCGATTTTAAGAACTTTTATTCTCAGAATTTCGAGCTTCAATGAGTTTTTCAGTTTTTCCACTTAAAATAAATGCCAATCAGCCATAAATTCCTGTTTAACGAATAAATACCGTATAATTTTTCAACAGAAAAAAAGAAAATAAGTTTATCCTGGAATGGGAACTGAAAACATACCTACCTTAGCAGGATGAAATTTCTCTCCATAAAGTGGAAAAAGAATATTTCCAGAATCAAGGAGATTGTTTAACATTACACACTTCAAAATTTCAAATTAATTGATGTGTAAACTATTCGCTGAATTTTCAAGTTCTGAATTAAAAAAGAGTGCAATTCCTAATGATGGGTTTTTGCATATTTGATTAAGGTAAGAGCAGACATTTTTTTTTTTTGATCATCGATTTTAGAAATAGCGTCTGTTTAACGAATGCTGTTTTCGATCCCGGAGAATTTGTTAAATTGGCGTCTAAGAATAACGTCACTTCACTTCACTGAAAATTCACCAACCAATCACTAGTAACAGTCAACAGGAATAAGTTTTTATTTGAATAATAATCATCCATTAGGAATAGTGTAAACAACTGGTTGCCCTTCACAACTAATTACAGCTATTAGATAAACTACTTCGTAGGTAAATCGAGGCGTTTATCGATTCAGAAGCCAATAAGGTTCGACACACGCGTGACGTCGCTTACAGATATTCGATTAAATTAGATTTAAATCACGTGGTTAGGCATAATCACTTCACTTCACTTCAAGTACCCAATTAATTGAATTATGTTATTAAAAATTACATAGTTCAGCCTCTGGTTTGGACATTTCTATAGTTGGATTACAATTTACAGCATATTCTAAAAATAAATTATGGAGGCAAAAATACTTGAAATGATAAACAAATGGCATATGACATACCTTATGTTTGTCTCTCACATAACGAGCAACTCTCGCCACGTGGGACAAAAAGAGATTATCTCGATCCAACCTCATGCACTTGCTGCAGTATCCAAGGTGGTAAACTTCATCACATCCCACGTGCAACCACCTTATGTTCGGATGCAAAGCCATCACCTGATCAATGATGTGCTCCACCAAGTTGAAGGACTCATTCCTCGAAGGACAGATGGCCTGAGGAAAGTCATCCACCTCTCTCAGGTCTCGAAACTCCTTCAGTTTCAGCACAAATTCCAGATGACCAAAGGTCTGAACAAGTGGAATGACCTCAAAGTGGTGTGTTTTGGCCAGGTTTAATATGGTCTGGATATCCTCTTTGGAATAGGCATTCTTGGCGGAGACTGGCGCCAAGGGACCAGTAAATGGAAACATATCCTCGTATTCGAGTAGGATAGCATTGGCGCCAGCTTCTTTCAGAACAGGGAAAATTTGCTTGAAGTAAGACACTTTAGGTGGCGCCCCTTTCAGATCAAAATGGACCACTCTCAGAGCGGGTATATAGTAATTGTTGCCACCGTTTCCGTTGTTTTGCCAGGTTTTACTTTGTTGCTGGTCCTGCCAATTGTTGTTGGATGGGTTATTAGGCACTGCTTTGCCATCCCCGTACACTTGAATTCGATTGTTGTCTGGTGAGCCGACGTAGTTGATCGCTCTGGGATCTCCGCCAGATTGCTGTTGCTGATATCTGTAAAATTATACATATTTGTAAACTTATTTACAATGACATACAATACAAAAAAAAATACAACGATTTAAATGGTGGCATAAGTCTTTGAGAAACAACATAATCCGAATGAAACTTTTAGTTGAAAAAAAAAAGTAATACTTGAGCTCATTGTGTTTGAATTTTAAATTGTGCAGTTTAATGTCCCAGTAGACTCGCAAGACTATGCTGCCTATAGTTATACTAAAAAATTGCAATAATATATACTTAAGTTAATGAAGACAAATGGTACTGAAAATTGAACGACACAAAAGCAAAAAGGAGAATAACGAGAGAAAAAAGTAAGTCAATAAAACAAGGAAAGCAAGTCCCAAAGCACCCTATATTTATTTAATCAGAATGCGAACTCAAATACGAGGATCGAAATTCTTGAGCGAGAGGACATAAACCCAAGTCCCGTACCTGTTCGCAATGCAATTGTAGTACTTTTTAACCCCAGATTTTAAAGAATCCTCCATACATATATGTCATACATGTCTCCATATATATGTCACCATGACTTGTAACTTCAACATCCGAGGGAAAAATTTTAGTTGAGAGAACACTGTTAGAAATTTTGAGGAGTGCTGTGTCAAATTTATTGCAACCTTAATATGGTGCTAAAATGAAGCATATTATCATACTTCTTGAGTTTGGTTCAACTTGAATAGAAATATATTTCAATTTACCATCAATAGTAAATTCAAACTTTATTATGGATCAAAACATAAATAATACGATTCAGTGTTGAAAATATTTGTTTTTATACAAAATAATTTTTATTCAAAGTTCCCAAAACCGATGATTTCAATAACACCAAACTTACCTCGGTGGTTTTCCACTCATGTCCACTAACTGACCAGGCTTGACGATGCCCACACCAATGGAGTTCTGATCCTGTCTCTGATTAAGGGCAGAAAGATTTCTTCTCGGTATCAGAGTTTTGTGACTACCACCTACGCCCACCATGCCCAGAGGGATTTCGTCTCTGCTCCGAGAATCTGGCAGTCCATTGGCCACCAAATGACCATTGTTTGCGTTGGAGCTGAACTGTAGGCACACTACAAAAACGGACATGATCATGACACAACCCAGGAGAAGGCTCTTCCGCCTCCAGAGGGACACCAGCACATGCTGCGGGCAGTGTCGAGCAGCTTGCACCAACATCTTTTCACAGGTGGATGGCCTCCTGGCCTATTTATAAAATCTAGAAAGAAAGAAAAAGCATATAAGTTAGCATTTCCAAAAAATATTACTAATGGAATTTATAAAAATAATAGTAATGGAATTTATAAAAATAATATTTTATAATTATAGCTTCAGTGACAAACAGACAAATGTTTCACAAAAAAAAAAAAAAAAAAAAAAAATGCTGGTTCGGTTTAAATATAAGCAGTTAAAGGGGGGAAGGGGTTTGTGATTTCTTTATTTCTGTTGACAAGGGGGGAAGGAGGGGTATGAGCAATGCTTACGTAGGACATTAAAATCCCCTAAATTTCACACTTTTCTTAAAAACTAAAATTAAGCGCGTAACAAAAACATTACCCATGGAAAAACTTCAAATTTGGAATAAAAGTTGAATTCGGGGAAAAAAAATTGGGACAAAATTTTTTCGAGGAGTTTCATAGGTCAAGAGCTTTAAACACAAAGATTCCCTCCTTAAGAATATTAGACTGAAAATTTTCTAAAATGAATTAAAACGTTGACCTTGTTTAATGCAGAATTGCACCGTTAATTGGAATTTAATCCGAAAACTGAATAACTATAGTAAAAGTTAAAATAACGTAAGCATGGGAGAGGGTTTGTGAATTGCTTATTTTGACTGACAAAGGGGGAAGGGAAGTCCAAAATTATAACGAAATTTCAAAAATATGCTTACGTAATATTAGAACGGTACCAATGGGTCGGGGACAAAATACCGGCATTGCAAAGCTGTTAACTTACACGCGCGTGGTTGCTTTATTCATCTCCGACCATACGGACTACTTTCAGAAACTGATTTTTTCTTCTTGCCAAGTTTCGTACAGTACTCGAAAAGCTCGTAGTGGACATTTTTCCAATGATATAAACAACTTTTAGTAATGACTGTTTTGGGAATGCCAAGTCTAAAGACAATTTATGAAAGCCGATATCCATGAAGAGGTCAGTAATGAAGGTCGCGCTAGAAGGCCATGGGAGACCTCCATCGACGACAATTCAAAGAGTGTGACTGAATTCTAGAACTCAATTTTTTTTGAGCCTTCATTTAAAGGCGAAAATTCAAAAATAGTGTGCATCGCGAACGATTAGAAACTTCAGTATAACAACGAGTCTTGCATATCAGCCTTCTTTATGACCCGATTCCTGACCTATTCTCAGAATTCAGAGATTTTCCAGCGGCTCCAAGGTGTGGACATGGCTTTTCCCACAGTTAGAAAGAAAGGATCTACCGAGAAACCATTCATGCCTGGACACCTTGCTGGAACCGATCTATAGACAAAGGAGAACATCTATTTTAAAACTTTTAATGTGCTGCACCCATCGGATCAATACATTAATCGACTCAGTAATATTACTTTCCAGTCAAACCTTGTACGCAAACAGACGGTTCTAAATTAGAACCAAAGACAATTATTCAGAATAACCACTTCATCATGTTCGAAATGAGTACTAAAAACAAGAACGAAGCACTTTCGTCTATAAGCACATTCATGAAACGTGCACTCGAAGAGACGTGACAAGCCCTGAAAATTGGAAGGTAATAAGAGAATGCCAGCTGTGCCCAGAAAAGAAAATCAGCATAATATATTCCGTCAGCGGTAACGTCGTGATACAATCGGAAACGAAAGCAAAACAAAGATCTTAATAACGAATCCTCCCTTTTCAGCACGGGGAGACTGAGAAAATGAAAAGAACGGATTCTTTGTTATGGATTTATACAAATTGGATTTCGTATGCAGGTGGAATTATTCCTTGAAGGAATCGGAGACTGACATTAGAAGAGATGAGAAGACACAGTGCAAGTCATTTTTCTTCAATATTACTGGGTCGAGTAAATAATATTAAAAAATATAATGTATAATCTTGTTTATTTTGGAAACAGTTTGGGTAAATTGGACATGAAGGGTGAAATTTAAATATAAACAGCATGTCTAGAAAATATGACAAGTTTTGAAAAGGAAAACACAAAAGCAGACGGGAATTAGCAGAAATGGGTGATACACAACAGTCTAGATTTTTCTTTTAAGGGATCGATTTTAACCACAGAATATGAAGGATACCGTAGGATGAAGTCTTTTATGACATTCCACCAATATACAAACGAAAAAGATAAAATATGTGGGTATAACTTCCAAGGGATAGTCGAATAACTCCTGAATATGATCCGATTTGCATGCGCATTTAATGTGTTTCAGAGTAACACCTATACTGGCAATGTACTTTTGTACTTGGATGTAAAAGATACATAAATAACTTTTAAAATAATTTTTAATTCTGAAGCTTTCTTAATTATTCCGACATCCTAGTATTTGTTTCCTGTAGCAAATTTTTTTGTCGTGGACATGACTCCGTCAATACGGTTACGCATTTGTAAATTTGCGTATAATTGTGTGAATATTAAGTTATGAGGCTAACTATCTCAAACGGATCCTAAATAAACAATTTAATTAGAAAATTTGTTAGAAAGCAGCGGAAATTGAAAGCAATTTAGAGTAAGGTATTTCTTATGGAACACTCAGTTTGGCGAAATTTTTGCGAACTTAGCAATCATCTTGGCGACCATTTTATCAGCAAAATGACAGTACTGAAATTATTACGAGAATCGTTTGGTAACAGGGTTTTGTCGCCAAGTCTATATAAATAGGAGTGTGCCTCACAGAGAGATTCCCCTAATTGACTATTAATTGCTTTTTAACATTATCAGATACATATTAAGTTTTTCATGGATTTTTTTTTTATTAATTATATCTATTTTACTCTTAATTTACATGAATTGTGCAACACAATATGCTACTTCAGCAGTCAACTGCCTCATATATCTTCAACTTTTCTATGCCAACATCCCAGTCGCTATATGGCTAACTTCCAGTTGAAGGAGTAGTTACCCATAAATACACCGAACAAGTCAAGTCACAGAAAAGATTCTGCTGCCTGCAATAACGTTCTGATCAGCGAGTTCCTAGTGAGTTAATTGACCCGTCTGAGGTCGCAAAGCCTGTGTTTTGCCGTATTATGTTGTTATTGGAGCAGTAATTAATAGCTAGAAATAGTTGTATTTTCTAAAAGATTCTGCTAGAAATTTTTTTCGTCTTACGGACTGTTTCATTCACCTTCAATCGGAACGAATTAATACCTCCTAAAAAAGAGAAGGTCTCAGTGCGGGTTACCGTAAATAAGAAATTTGATCCTTTAGTAGTCCAACGTATCATCAACGTATCCAACGATCCTTTAGTAGTCCAACGTAATGGCATCCTTCGTATTTTCCATCACTGCGCAACTTCGTAGCCCGAACGTAGTGACATCTATCTTATTTTTCATCCACTGCGCAGTTGTGTTCGTTACGTCAGACTACTAAATTGATCCGTGCTGAGGCTTCTAAGAGGTGCTGAACGAACCTCAGTGCTTAGTACAATATTCTTCGATTCCATCCCTTTAATCAGACTAATTGCTTCCGAAACTACTGAAATATATCTTACAAGAGCTGTACTGCGTTTGATGAAATTAAAAAATTAAGCGTATGGCACTTAAATTCATCAATATTTGTAATAACATTATCACATAATATAGAATTTCCAAAAAGTTTGAAGATTCTATCTGTAAGGTTAGATGCCTGAACCACGTATACAATTAGCGGTGGTTCTTAAGTTTGAGCTATCGAATTTCGCGTTTTCTATCAGCATTATTAATCGAAATGAAAAGCAATTAAAATAAAAAGATATTGGATCGAAAATTCAATTCTTTAAATCGATTATTTAAAAAATACGATTTGAATTCCTAGAAAATGTGAAGTTCTGAACGCGCACAAAAATTAAAAAAAAATCAGCACAAAAAGCCCTGCGAGTGAATAATAGCTATTATTCTCTCTATAATAGCGAATAGCTATTACGAACCCTGTGAGAGAACAATAGCTATAATAACTAAAAAAGAAAGGTGCATGAAAACGGTCAAATATCGCTAGAAATTTTGTATCAGGTTAAAAATCTTAAATGCACGTGAAATATTTTTAAAAGATGCATACAAGGGTATCACACTCAACTCCTGATACGAATTTTTTGCAATATTTGATTTTTTATTTACATTTTTGACACACTGTATACGTATGCGTGTTTTTATTTGTCATGCGGCTAATAAATTTAAAAATAGGACTGACGTTTTATCTTAGATTTCAAGCATAACTGACACACACAATAACAGAGAATGTCATAAGACCCTTTTCAAAACAACAATTTAAATCAACTTCCCGACAAACCTAACATAATTTTTTTTTATTTTTAAAACGAAGCACTTTAAAACTGTCCATTTAAACGTCATTTTTTCTTGAATAAAAAAGAGAGTTTTTGCAAGAACATAATTCGATTAGGAGAAAGTAGTTTACAAGATTCAACATCAAAATTTCTTCCTTTTTTTTCCTGGTAACCTTTCCACCGGGCGAATCAACTACTCCAATTTAATTATGACCACACGGGAAAAAGACGTCATAAAGTCGAACAGAAAAATAGAACCAAAAAAACACAGGAATGAGGAAAGAAACAAAAAAAAAAAAAAAAAAAAAAGAAAGGAAACATAGAGAGAAGAAAAGGGAGGAGCGGAGGAAAAGATGGACTTTAGGAAGAAAGAAAGAAATCGATCGTGACATCAATTCCAGAAAGATGATCTTCTTTTCATCTGTTCCGGGGAAAGAACATTACTCATCGCTCTGGAACTGGCGTGAGCAGAAAGCAGACCAATCCTTCCCATCCCCCTCCTTCCTCGAATCTTTTGATTTCTTTCCGTCACACGAAGTCATCTTATTCCTTTTTCACTTCGAAAAGTCACAACCCAAAAGTGAGACTACAACAACACCCGGCTCTTTTGAATTTCAAATGTGTTATCGAAAGGGACATTTGGAGGAAGACGTTTGTTGTTAACATTTGCAGCTGGAAGGATATCTATTGGATGTACACTGGACAATGGAACATCGAATATTCATCAGACATTTGACACGTTCCCGGACTTGTTTTGATACGTCTTTTGTTTCAGTTCTAGCAAAAATGAGGCATTGGTAAATTATAATTGATAATTCAATTCTGTCAGAATTGGGACAAATGAAAATAAATTGATTAAAAAAATAGCAGAGAGTAGCAGCAGTGTTAAATTCCTTCTCAATAGTTATTGGTAAAAAAAAAAAAAAAAAAAAAATTTAAATACAGCTTTATTAAATTTGTAATTTGTTTGCTGATAGAATTTACTCAATTTTGTAAAAGCGTTAAAATCGTTAGTAGCAGTGTTAAAAATCTTTCTCAATAGGTACTGGTAATAATAAAATTGTAAATTCAGTTTAATTAAATTTGTAACTCGTAAGCTGATAGAATTCACTCAATTTTGCAGAATCTCTAAAATCCTTAGCGGCAGTGTTAAAATCTTTTTCAATGGGTACTGGTAATAATAAAATTGTAAATTCAGTTTAATTAAATTTGTAACTTTTAAGCTGATAGAAAAATGATTAAAAAAAATCTAAATCCAGTTTTATTTTAAGTTTTAAATCTTAATTGGATATAAATCACGAAACTATAGAAACATTAAAATCCTCACGGCTTGTTGTAAGAGTAATGGTAATTGCAAATCCAGTTTTATTAAAAATTTGAACTCATTAGAAAAACATAATTCAGAATAATTCGCAGAAGCCTTTAATTCTACAAGCGAAGTGTGAATAATCAGTAGCGTAACTAAATCCTCATATAAAAACAATGAAGCAGAGAAAAACGGTGATAGAAGGTACTATAAAAATGACATCTCATTGAATGAACACAAAAGAAATTTAAATTTTCAAAACGATTTTATACCAATTGGCAATAACAGTAGGAGTAATGATGAAATTATGATTGTAAAATCAATTTTTCTAAAACTTTGGCGCACGTGAATAAATTTATAGAAATGTCCAGAAATTGAGAAGGGTTACTATTGCACCCTTCCCAACCTATTCTGTACAGTGTACAACTAAAAAAGTCAAATTTTGTTTTTACAATTCTTTTTCTCATAAATATAGATAACGCTTTCAATATTTTAAATAAATACACGAATGAAACAATGCATAAATTATTTTTTTAAATTTATTAAGATCAAAGGAGCAGGGCGATGTATCACGAATAAATATTTTACAATAAATAGCGATCCTTATTCACAGCAGTAACTTCGCAAGGAATAGCAAAAAAGAAAAAAAAAATCTTTCGATTCAACAGATTTTACGAGCAAGCATATCGCATGCATCATCCCGTGGTCAGTACCATGGTACAGGAAACTAGAGAAATTTTCTTTCTTTTCAGATCTATGTCTAAATTGAAGAGTATCTTCACGAAGAAGTGGTAATCCAAACCATCCTTGGGGTTCTGAGCTAAGACATACTTTCACCTTTGCAGTACTCTCTTGTCAAACGAAAAGCGAGGGCCGGGATAGCCTGGTTGGTAGGGCACTGGGCCCATGTCCAAGTGGTCGTGGGTTCGATCTCTGCCGGTCGAAGACTTCCCGTGTAGTAAATGGTGACTGATGCACGTTAAATGTGTCGAGTCTCAAAGTCCTCCATGTTTCCATAACAAATCAAAACCTCTGGGGGTACTGAATTGGAGATTGATCGTTCTTTGCATCAGGCCAAAGAATGAATGGGTCCACCCTGTAAACGGGTGTGACGTATGGATGTGGTAGAAGTCGAATTCTTGGCCATAGATGGCACCACTGGAAAACAAAAACAATCGCACCCCCTCTGCCTTAATGGCATACGTCAACAACAAACGAAAAGCGCAATTTCCTGACTTAAATTGCAAAAGGCCAATGGCTAGAGAGCTTGGCTTGTCTTCATTAGAAACAACGACACGATAAAAATTGAGTACAATAATTTGACGATTATTATTGATAATCGTTAAACGACAATTACGATAATACCAAAATTATCCCAGCTATAAATATTGAACATGATAATACTGCGAGTACAGTTATCAAATACATATGATCTTGAGTGTTGATTAATTTAATTCGGGCACCCAAAATTGAAACAAATGTAAAAATAATTTAAATTCGAAAGTAATATTGATCTATCCAAAATAGTTTTACTAAAGCTTTGCTGCCTGCAAATATGTTTGACTCCAAATAATACTCCGGTAAAATTTCCTCTAAATCATAGGAAAATATTAATACGATTATTATAAAAGTAACTTCCCTTAAAATTACATTTTGTATCATATGAAGAAATGAATTCTTAAAAATATATTTGTTTAAGATACTGAAATTGCGCAAAACTATATTAAGAAAAGGAATATTGATAATTAGCTCCCACGCACATAACATATTAATGTCTTTTGGCTATTTAGTGATTATAACTCAATTATACTCAAGTAAACTATTAGGGAATATTCATAAACAAGGAAACCATTACGAAGGTTCATTAAATTAATTCGAATATATTTTTTTTAATTAACTTATACTTAGTTAAATAATTTTGGATTTGGAATTGATATACTAAAATATAACTTATTAATAATTCATTTATTAATCTCAATTTTTCAATAGTTTTAATAACTTTCTGTGCTCTTTTTTAATACTTAGATTCAACATGTTCAAATATGATTGATTTGGTAACAATTTAAATATTTCAGATTTGAGTCATATTTTTGTTTACATAATAGTAAATGCTTATCTCAATCTCATTTTCATAAAATCAAAATCTGTCTCGGTCTATTTTTTTTTTCATTTACAGGAGCAAATATTTAGTTAACAGGAGTCAAAGTCTAGCAAATTCTTCTGACTCCTGCAAAATTTTCTTCAACTCCGACGACTACACAGCCCTGGTTTTTACTCGATGCTGTAAGTGTACTGTGAACAGTTACTAAGATTTTCTTTTTTTTTTTTTTACTTCTTTATCTAAAAACTATCTCAAATAAATATAAAAAAAAAACTGTATGCATCAATGCGGGAAACAAAAAAGTTAAAAATAGATAACGCATCATTTATTTGGCAAGTTTAAATCTGAAAGGGGATTTTTGCTAAAGAGTAATGTTGTAACTGTGTTTTTACAGTCAAGTAAGTAATAGGAAGGCAAAGCAACATTTACAGGGATCAGCAGGCGCGCTTTGTATCAACGGAAAAGTAACATTTAACGGAGTATAATAAAAGTAATGACATAAAGTAACAATACTAAAAGAGGGAAATATAGCTTAAACCGAGATCAAGTAGTCAAAGTGGTGATACAATAATAAACAATGTTTAACCTTTTAACTTAAGAGGCCTTTATTTTCTAAACTGATAGAACTCAGCTACCTTCTAAAAATGATTTTAAGCCTTTTTTTTTAAATTTTCACAAATAAATTAATATAGGATATTTACTCTACTTGGCAATATCTTTCGCTTGGCAGTTTTGCTTGTCATTTAGAGTTTTGATAAATATCTTTGTTCTTATGCATTTCACGATAAATAATTTTTAGCGTCATTCAAATCAGTTTTTGTCAGTTTAATTAGTAATAAAATTAGATTTTAAGAAATCTAACTCGTAATTTTAAAATAACTTACTGAAAACCAAATAATCGCATTATTTTACAGCTTTAAAAGTTTGATGAAAAATTCATAGAAGCTCTAAACATTATCTACTTCTATTTCTCCTAATCTAATAAAATGACCTATTTATTTTCTGCCTTTTTTTTTTTAAAAAAGATTTTGTGCTGTCTTATAATACTATATCAAGTGCTTGTTAAGTGCAAAAAAAATATCAAAAATAAAAGACAATTAAAAATTTAACCTAAAATACAAGATGGCGGGGGTAGAGGTTTCTTAACAAGTATTCTGTATAAGAATTGAAAAAGCCCGAACTATCTCGGTTTTTTAAATTAAGGAATAAAAGTGTGTGATCAAAAAAAAAAAAAAAAAAAAAGAAAAAAAAAGAATGCAAATATAATAAAAAAATAATTAAGCAAATTAAATAAAAATAAGAGAAAGAAACATTTAAATGGATAAAATAAAAGAACGACAATTTTCATAGTACAAGTTACGAAAAGAAAAACAACATCAAAACAAAATAATAGAAGACTTAAACAAGAAAGAAAAAATAACTTTTAAAGGGGCACATAAAAGAAATAATAGTTCAAAACAAAATTTAAAATAATAAAACAACGTTATTAGAATAAAATAATTAAAGTGGCACATAAAAGTAATACAACGGGAAGCAACATTTAACAGAGGAACATGCAATTAAAAGCAGCGGAAAACAACAGTCTAAAGGGGAATATATAAGTAATAACAGAGGAAAACTACGTCTAAAGCGACTAGGGACCCGGAGTTGTGTTTTCTCTAACGCTGGAGCTATAAGCTTTCTCATGCTCCAGGGCACCAACAATTTCATTGTATCCTATGGACATTTGTTAGGCCTGTCGCATTGCAACAGCCTTGCCAGTTAGGCAAACTTGCTGTAGAAAGATTATTCTCGGTATTAAGATACATTTATAATGATTTAAGATTAAAAAAAGGATTTATTAGATTCAATTCTTTTCTTAAGAATTGTAATATATATATATATATATATATATATATATATATATATATATATATATATATATATATATATATATATATATATATATATATATATATATATATATATATATATATATATATATATTAGAGCTGGAGCGTCGGGAATTTTTCGGATCCTGAAAGAGATATATAAAGCTGAATGCATAATAACAGCAACAGGGTAATTGTAGTGAGAAATGATAGATGTTCAGAATTGGAGAAATCATTTCCTGGAACTTTAGCTGTAGCAGTTTAGATAATTAAGCAGCGATAATTTCATGCAATTTAAATTTCAAATCTTCCTATTTCGGATTAAGTTAATGGATTAAATGCAAAATTTTAAATTTCTTTTGAGTCAAGTTTGTGGACAAAATTAAAAATCCCGCAAGTTCCCCTTAAAAAAAAATCAACTTTCAGGACTACGCTCAAAAGGTACAGTTTTCCTATTTTGGATTAAATTTTAATACTAAATTCAAAATCCCACATTTTTTTTTTTTTTTTTTTTTTTTTTTTTTTTTGTCGCTTAAGTTTTGTTTCAAGACCAAATTCAATGTAGTTTTGTGAGGGAAATTTTTTTTTATATACAGATTTAAAATGTTTTTTTCTTTTTTATACAGAAAAATTCATTTCAAGCAATTTTTTTAGTTTTGCAATACTGTAGCTGATCGTTTATAAGCAAAATGGCTTGCTAAAGTTGTGCTAAGTTTTTTCACACAAGTTAGAATGTTAATTAACGCGAAGTTAATTAAATACAGTTCCGTATCAAACATCGAATCAGTTGAAATATAATTCCCTTCTCGTTTACGTCCTTTACTTAACTTAGATTTATTATTCGTTTACGCATTTTATTGTAACCGTGATATATTTTTGTTTTGTGTACCTGGCAACTTCGATGCATAATTAGTTTGTTAATGTTCAACATGGCTTCGTGCCTGATTTTGTGTTAAGCAAGAAATATAGTGGAAGAAATTAAATCTTTGTGAAAGAGTATAGAATGTGTCACTTAATAGAATTTATACTATAGCTTCCTCGAAGTAGAAAGAAAATAACAGTTGCTAACAAAAACAAATGACACGTTTCAACAACCAATCAGGATCGAGATACCCACACTACGTAAATTGCAGATATCCCATTGCGATTTTTTACGTAAGTATCTAATTGGGAATAAATTGCGGAGCTAAGACAAATTGGAGCGATCACATCACTGAAACTTGAACGTAATTTTAAGAGTAAAGTAGAGTACGGATCAAATAAAAGTAACTTTTAAAGAATATTTATTTCAAAAAGGTATCAAATAAAAATAACATCATTGAAGAAAAGATTCCGAGAATCTTCAAAACTTACGTTCGGAAGAATCTTAATCTTCCGTAATTGAAAATCTAATCGATTCTGGCAAGCAATGTTCTCTTATAACATAAACTACGATCATATTGTCTTTGTCATGACATTTAATCTTACCTTCGCTTTCGGTTACCTAAGTCAATTATTTTTCAGCCCTCGATCACGAAATTCAATCATATTGTGTCATTCCTGATCACGAAATTCGTGAAAAATGATCCTGGAAGTTTGAGAAATCACTCAAAGAGTTAAGTAATAAGTTAGATGTAAATCGTAGACGCGCTTCCCTATTTCATGAAATAGTAAACTGAGCTACGAATAAAAATTTATTCATAATAACAGGTATCGAATATATAATATCGACATAATACATTCATATTAACTAAAAACTAATTTATAAAGTTCAGTTTAAGAATATTCCAAACATTTTGGAATTATAAAATTTTTTACTATTTGTTGAGCTGCTCAGTGTTCCCAAATATTGAAATAAATCGGTTATCTTAGGGGGGAAAAAGTATTTCTTCAAAATAGTTAATCCTAAAAATAGTTATTTTTCAGGATCTCTTTTACAGATTCATTTCAAATTTTGAAGCATACAATTTACATGTGGTAAAACTTTGAATACCTTATAATTTGAAACATCTTCATTTATAAATAATTATAAAATTTTTTCTTCTTCATTTAACGAGTATTTTCTTGGCCGTATTAAATTTTTAATTAGTGTGCAAACATTTTTTACTTCATGTAAAAATAACATAAAAAAGAGGCATACGTTTTCAAATGTAATTAATCACTTCAATCAAATGTAATCATCACTTAATTTGCTAGGGGTCGCAAATTATAACATAAGTGAGGGATAAACAAAAGCGTATCAAAATCTGACACATCACTATTGAGGCAGGTGGGAATAATAACATCGAAACCCAGTTTTATCCAAGAATAAATTCAAATGTCCTTCGAACATTCAACAAATGTGAAAGAACTTTCGCTTCTTTCTCATGTTTTCCGGTACTCAAACAGGTTTTGAAGTTTTCTACTCTCATTTTCTTTTTTAGAATACAAAACAAATTAATGAAATAAATTTTCACTAAAACTTTTGCTTTCCCCCCTTCCTAAGCATCAATTTTCGACCCACAAATTATAACGCTTAACTTTTATATTTGACTAGGTTTTTCCGTAAATGAGCTCAAAATTTATAAGTAAACACTAAATAATTGAGCACATCTTTGGTGGATCTCAAAAAGCTGAAAAAGACATCTTTGCACTATCTGCAAACTTGGTTATTAGGTCAAAAGGTGTTCAGGGCGTAGCTTGAGCTTAGCGCTCTGTATAACAACATCAAACTTAGTCGCAACATTATTTAAACTTGAACATAATGAAAAATTCACCCCAGACTTAAGAAAGAAGCGAGCCTAATTACCATCAGACACGAAATTCTTTTAAGGAATTTTGCTAGGATACAAAGAATGTTTAGTATCGCTTACATAACTCCCCTGTCCTTAACAACCTAAAACAAAACACAATGCAAATCACAACGCAACAGCACGGGAACAGTTTTAGAGTGTTTAGGGACATTAAGCTCGCCGAAAATCCGATTATGTTCCAGAGCAACTAAGTATATATCGTTAAGTAACGAAACAAGAATTTCTCTTAAAGCAAGTGCATAAAGAACAGAAAATAAAAAGGACATAAAAAGTTCGGCCCAAAGTCTTTTCATTAGTTCGAGGATCGTTTGTGAGAGGGCGCAAAAATCAATGTAGGGAATGAAAGAGGCAGCAGCATAGCGATTAATGAATGTCACCTGCAACTAATGATGCATTTACGCGCCAATGAGATCATAAAAGATGGAATATCGCCAACGAACATACGGTTTTTGTTTATGTGCTATACCGACCGCTGATCGTGTAATTACATATTATTTTCATGGGGAATATTCCATAACGGGATGTTTCTTCCAAGAGTACACTAAAAACTACTTTCACTTCCGATATCTAAATCTAGCTCCTGAAAAAAAAAAATATCTGTTACATCAATGTATAGTAATTCAATAATGTTAAGGGTTGGCTATGGGGTTGAATCCATTAGCGTCAGACGAAATCCCCTTGAAGAAATTCATAATTTCCCCCGGAAACTTTGGTTTAAAAAATCATCAAGATGACATTGTTAGATTCATAAAATTAAGTTGCAAAAAATTTTTTATTTTCCTTTGGCAAATTGACAGTTTATGAAGAAATATTTATTCTTATATCATTTCTAACAAACCCATAATATAAATCACTTTTTAAAAGTTATTAAGATTTAAATATACTGAATCATCCTGAAATAATCTTAAAATCGTGAAAAGACTATTAATTATTCGTAAGAACATGAATTGTTTACAGAGCTCAGAAAGCCCGCGAATGTAAATAAGTGTTTTCAAATCTGGATTTATCATCATTTTTAGTTATAGAATATCTTACGGGATCATTATTAAAATTTAAAATTTCACTGCATTATAATATCTAGTTTAAGCACAAGTATACATAGTTTTCAAAGCAAAAAAAGAAAAAAAAAGTTTTGTAAATCACTTTTACTATTAAATTTTTTTGTTTCGTAAATCAGGCATGTTGTATTTTAAATTGTAGTTAGTGCTAAACTAATACAATATCCAAGATATGAGATTACAAAAAAAAGAAGAAAAAACATGAATAACAAATAAAAAGAATTTGTTAAGAAAAAAAACCCAGAAGGCTATTTTGTGTGTAACATAAGTTAAAAATAATTTACAGCAAGTTATTTAAACTTTTAACAACAGAATTGCTTATTAAAATTGCTGAGTATAATTTCCTTTCTTTTTTGAAACAATGCGAAATTTTTTTTAAAATCCATAGTAATGCATATTTCCTTTTTATTTTACCATACGCAAAAAAAATCTCATATTTTTATTTATTTTCTTCGACACAGTGTTGAAAACTAGTTATCACAATTTGAAGAGCTATTACTTAATCAGAAAACCATTATTGCTTAACTATTCAAAACATTCACGCAATTATAAACAGTTTGTTCTTGAGATATAAAAACATTTTATGTAACTTTCTCAAAAAAGTTTTAACAACTATCGTTCACTGCGTAGTTTTTAAAGACATATAAATTTCTCAATTACAAGCCAATATGTCATGGACTTTTTCTCGAACAAGACGTATTGCAAGAGCAAGAGGGCGGAGAATGCGATGACAGAAATTATCTTTAAAACTCTACTATGTGGGTGTTCTCTCCCCGCAACCGTCAAAAGCGCCACAAAAAATAAAAAAAAAACATTTTGAAATAAATAATGTTGCCATAACTGGATACGTAATTATCGCGTAGAATCAGTTTCAATTAGGTTACTCAACCGTCAACAGCGAAGAAAGATTCTGACAGTTGATATATAAGGCTTTGAACAAGCATACTCACTCCATCCTAATTGATAAAAGGGATGTGGTAAGTGAAATAGGCACAGAATAAGGCAAAGCTTTTTTAAAAAGTCGTATATTTAAAATAATTAAAAATATTTTTTGCACATTTAAATTTTTATTTTACGAGAATTATTGCACTCAAATTTCATTAAAACTTTTGCATTTTACCTTATAAAATTACATTCGTTAAAATGATGTAAAATTTTGTATATCTTAAATATCGAACATATTTCTACTATTATAAAATAAAATAATAAAAAAAAAATCATTAAAAATAACTGTTAAAATAGTTATTAAAAAAAATCAGTTACAATAACTATAAAAATAATTACTAAATTTTTGGATAAACGAAATTTTATAATGGAAGTCATTTTACGACTTGTTTAAAAAGATATATCGAGACTTGTAAACCTCTGAATTTTGAGTGTTAGAAATTCAAGTTCATCGAAAAAATGGATTCAAAGAAAAATACGTGTTTGTGTTTAAGAATATCGTTTATACTAATTAATTAGCATATATGATGTAAGGTCCTCGAACCATTAAATCAAAAGATATTCAGGGCTTCCATTTTTTTTCCTTCCTTTTTTTGCGCATCTTATTATAAAATGTTTCTAATTACTGTATGCTGTTTTCAAATATTCGTTTGCAGGGATTTTCAACTTAAAAGATTTCGAATTTTCATTGACTAGTGCAATGGTGTGTGTTATTCTTTCATTTCATTCAATTTGCTGGTTAAAGAAAGGACGAACTATTTTAAAGGAGTAATTATTCTAAAGTACTACAGGAAAGGGCTATACTTCACAAGGTTTTTATTAGCTCAGAACTTTTTTCGTGTCATTTTACAATTCACCTTACTGTTCTATCAGTTATACATAATGGATTTTAAAGCTTCAGGAAAGTACTAATTGCTGTTAGAATGTAAGCAAAAATTAAAAAAAAAAATTCATATTTTAAACAATTTTTAAGCGGATTGAAGCCTTTTGAAAATTTCGATGATATTAGAAAAACTCATAATTTGAGGAAATTTACGACGAGACAAACTTTCAACCCTAGTTAAGAGTAACTAATTCCAAATGGGGGAGTTTGTATATGCTGTGAAAGTTAAAGGTAAAATAATTTTTCAAATAGCATAGCTATGAGCAATCTTATTTCAAATGGTAGAATTTATAAATGCTTGGAAAATTGCGGACAAAATTCCAGATAGCAAAGTTATGAGAAGTTTTGATAATCCAAATGGGAAAATTTGTAGATATAGGGGATCTTGAAGTTCAAACCGTGAAAATTTGCAGATATGAAAACAGTTATAAATAATACTGAAATTGTGAAAAAATCACTCGCAATTTGTGAATATAAAATAAACGTTAAGTCACTTTCTTTCAACCAGGGTCCTGCTTTTGTGAATTTGTGCAAATAGGGTCCTGTTATTGCAAAAAACCTTTTCAAGGAGTTTTTAAATTGTAAAGAGATACAAGAGTATGCTCAACACTGTAAAATTACAATTTAAAAAAATTAAATTTTAAAAGATAAACAGCAATTGCTGCTACTAAATTAGAGATGCAACATACAAATATTTGGTATTTAGCCTATACTGCTGAACGCAGAATATTCATTTCGGACGAATAAAGGAAGAAGCGTCTGCCGAAGAATAAACTTAGTTCGTTTACAGCTGTCTTTCTTTCCTCCCTGGAAGGGTTTATTCGATTAACAAAACAATAATGAAGATAAACAAATTTGTGAAGGGTCCGATTAAAAGATAAATTATTTTGTGCGTTTTTATATTTTGTGAAGGGTCCGTTTTTATGAAAAGATATTTTGCGAAGGGTCCGTTAACCCTTTCGGGCCGACTGTCACAAATACGTGCCAGCATAAAACTGTATCAATCAGGGTAAAAAGATAAAACTGGTAATCAAAGTAATTCTTTAGCAGTTTATTTGTGGGCGGAGTTATAATTGTTTAATTTATTTAATTCACCATTACTTTGTTCAAAATAAAACTATTTAGTTATACTTTGAATTAATATTGATTATATATATGATTAAACTAACAATAATTAAAGTAAAAGCAAAGCAAGTCTGTCAAATTAGCAACGTCTACAGTTAAGTTACCGCTTTTTATTTAATTACAACTTGATTCTGATTTTGTGCGAATGCTTTTCTGAATCAACCGTTCCCAAGGGGTTAACGGACCCGAATTTATTCTAAACAGAGCCCTGCTTCGAGTAAGATTCAAATCAAAGGATAAATAAAGCATAGCGGCAAACCGTTGAACAACTTTTTTTGCTTCTTCTTTAAAAAAAAAAAAAAAAAAAAAAAAAAAAGGATACGCTTTATCTTTTCAATTTAAAATTCTCAATACAAGGAAATTTCTTTTTAAATTTTTATTTTTTTACTTCGAAATGTAATACAATTAGTTTTCAAATAGCCTTACTACAGGTTACTAGTTTTCCCAAGACACTAGTAAGTTTTAACCACTTTTTAAACAGCTGAAATCCCTTCTAAAACACGACTCTCGAAACTTGGGTCTTTATAACTCGAAACAAAACAATACCCGTAGTTAACCGCCGATGCATATCTGGAAGCGTTCCAGAGAAACGCATTAAACAGCGATTAGCGTTGACAGTCGTTGCACGTACCACCCCCCTTCTAGAGAACGATGGCATTATTATTACTCCAGAGAGGAGAGAAAGATTATAAAACTAGTAAAGGTTAGTTAATATTTCACTGAACAAAGGAACCGTAAACGTAAAAGAAAAAAAAAGCAGTAATAGTAAGTTAATATCTGCCATCAATTACTTGAGATGCACGCGCTGTCGTTTTAACTTCGAAGAATGAGTTCTGGTAGAAAATTCTATTCGTTTTATAAGATACGCTGTTGCTTTGCGATAATATTTCGTGGCGTCTTTCTCTAAACGTAACTTGCACTGCGGCAGCAATTTTTTTTCTAATATTAGTTTATAATGTTTTTATTGGTGAAAGGTATTTTATTTATACCTAAAATTCATTCCGAAAATTCGTAAAGAGTGTCACCAGTTCTAATATTGCTTCATTTATTCAATAAAATGTTCAATGTTGTCACATGGGAAAAAAACTGGCCAGCTGGCCGAGCGGTTAAACAGGGGTCTGTTTAGAAGAAATTTGGGTCCGTTAACGTTAACGGACCCTTCACAAAATATCTTTTCATAAGAAACGGACCCTTCACAAAATATCTTTTCATAAAAACGGACCCTTCACAAAATATTTGAACTTAAAAACGGACCCTTCACAAAATAATTTATCTTTTAATCGGACCCTTCACAAATTTGTTTATCTTCATTATTGTTTTGTTATTCGAATAAACCTTTCCCAGGAAGGGGGGAGGGGAAGAAAGACAGATGTAAAGGAAATAAATTTTGTCTTCGGCAGACGCTTCTTCCTTTATTCGTCCGAAATGAATATTCTGCGTTCAGCAGTATAGGCTAAATACCAAATATTTGTATGTTGCTTCGCTAATTTAGTAGCTGCAATTGCTGTTTATTTTTGAAAATTTATTTTTTTTTAATTATAATTTTACAGTGTTGAGCATAATCTTGTATGTCTTAACAATTTAAAAACTCCTTGAAAAAGTTTTTTTTTGCAATAACGGACCCTATTTGCACAAATTCACAAAAGCGAACCCTGGTTGAAAGAATGTGACTTAACGTTTATTTTATATTCACAAATTACGAGTAATTTTTTCACAATTTTACAAAAACGGACCTTTCACAAAATGCCTGGACAGACCCCTGGATTAAGTGTGCCTGACTGCGAAGATAATGGCTGTGGGTTCGAATCCCGCCCAGGTCATGGATGTTACTCTCTGTGTGTTGCCCTCTGTTGTGTGTGAATGTGGCTCACCCTCTGAATGGGTATCTGCGGCAGTGTGGCGTGGATTATGTTGCTCGCCGCTGGGTTCACAGTTGCCCACTGGGTAACGTTAAATGAGCAACACTTACGGCATCTTCCGAGGAGAGGAAAGAAAGTTTTTGCGAAAGAACAACGCGTTTTCATTGAGAAATGTTGAAATATTCTCTGGTCATGCTATTTCCATTTTTGGTAATCAGAATTGGCTGCCCAGATCACGCAATTTGACGATAAATTTTATATTCTAAGATTTATGCCAACCACTTACCAGTAAAAAATTGACCGCTGTGTCAGCAAATTGCAGCCGCATTTATGTTCAACGATCACTGAAAAGTTTAACAAAATTATGAGTATGAGCTGGCAAACCCTGGATATTCTAATCCAGAGGTCGCCAAAGTGGTCGATATAGACCCCCAGGGGTCTATTTAACATAAGCGGGGGTCGATCTGAGCCAGGGGGTCGAATGGGGGACGATTGGTCGAAGGATTATCAGTATTTCTCAGATATGTGACAATTAGAAATAAAAGAAGAAGACTTGGAAATACTCGTATATACAGATAATCTTCAAAAATTGAGCGACGATTTTAAACAGCGTTTTGTTGATTTGGAAAACATTGACAACCCTAAATGGGTTATTGTGCCATTTTCTGCTCAAATTGAAAACGTGGACATCAACCTGCAAGATGAGCTTGCTGAATTATTATGGGGATTTGAAGCAAAGACGCGCTTTTTAAAAATTTAACAATAAGCAAATTTTGGACAAATAGAAATATAATGCAAAAATATGTAAGACTTTACGAAATAGCTCAGCCATTTATGATAGCATTTCCAAGTTCCTATATGGTTGAAGTCACGTCAGTCACGTAAATTCAATCTTTACTAAGAACAGAAATAAATTAAATGTGGAGTTTCGAGGGGATTTAAGATTAAAATTTACCAATTTTGAACCCAATATAACGAACCTTGCAGAAAAAAAAAAAAAAAACACCAGGCACACCCATGTCATTGATTAAGAAGTAATAAATCCGTAGTTACTTTACTTATTATTTCTACTTACTTATAATTACTTATTATTTCATAAATATTAAGGCATTTATATTTCAACATTAATATATTTTTCATAAAACTATTGTTACACTATGTACTATTACTTTAATAAATGTTCAAAATCATGAAATAAATGTGCAAACACAGTATCTAATAGTTTTATTTTAATTAACAGAAAATTACTTTTAGGGGGTCGATGGTGATTTCGAAAAATTATGTAGGGGTCGATGATAAAAAAGTTTGGCATCCCCTGTTCTAATCTATTCGTAACCTATTTTAAATTTTTTTTTTTTTTTTGAAAATAGCAATATTTAATAAAAACAAAATTGTGTTTTCGGCTCCTCGCAATTTTGAGAGGCCATAAATATTTCCTTAAAAAATGATAAGTATTAAATAATTTAAATACAGGTATGCATCAGTATTTTTATTTTTTGAAAATATCCCATCCTGCATAGTTTTTAGACATTATGTAAAAATATATTTCCTGATGGTAAACTTTTATAGCAACATAAGAAGATATTAACTACATTGTGTAAAGTTAAAGGTGAATTCGTTGTGTAAGGTGGTAAAGTTAATAAAAATTTTAAGGAGGAATGAAAATTTATAGTAACAATAACTGATTTTTTTTTCAGTTGTTCTCATGTATATTTTTGCCCGTTGCTTTGAAATAGGGAAATGTTTTCAAGAAGTCGATCTCAGAGGCAGTTTTCAATATAAAACATTTGCTAATCAAAGTTACCACCTTTGCACCGGTAACTTTGAACAGGATTTTTTTTTTTTTAATTTTTACAAAAAGAGGAATCAATGAAAATATACGTTATTTTTTTAAGCCCAGAACAAAGTTAGGAAAGTATATTCTCCCTCTCTAATTTATAGAAAAATACATAAACACTTTTACTAGAAGTTTGAAAATGGACATGGAAACTTAACGTAATCCCAATGGGATACTTGCAAGTGACGTAGTTTGGGTATCTCGATACTGATTGGTTGATGAAACGTGACATTTGTTTACGTTAGCAACTGTTCTTTCCCTTTTATTTCGAGTTAGCCATGCCCGTCAAATACCAATTATCTTAAGTAAGGCAGCCTATATTCTTTCACTATATATTTACACAAAGGCAGGCCATGTAGAACATCAAACTTATGGTGCATAGAAGTTGCCAGATACACAAAACAAAAATTATATCACGGTTACAATAAAATATATGAACAAATAATAAATCTAAGTGAAAGAAGAAGACGAAAAAGAATAATATTTCAACAAATTCGATGAGCGATACGGCTGTTTTTAAGTAACTTAATGTTAATGAACATTCAAAGTTATTTAGAGAAACTTGGCTTAACTTTAATACACCATTTTGCTGATAAAGATTAGCTGGCGCTGACGTTATGAGTCACATGGGTGGTCTTCTTGAAGTGCAAATACCCAACTGACAACAAATAAGTTTCAACTTCAGATTGTGCAATTCCAGTTTTATTTTTATTATCAATTCCAAACATTTCGTAACAATAAGGACAGCCATTATCAATGACATAATCGTGTATGATTCTGATAAAGGAAAATATTCATTTATTTCGCAACATTCACAAAAACTTTTTCTTCCAAAACTATTCCATTCTTTTAGAATAGACTGAGTTTTACTTATAACATTTTTGACAAAAGTTTAAAAAATAATAGTTTTTTTCATATGCAGCGAGGAAGAAATAAACGAAACGCTCTGAATAACTTTTTATCTTGTGATCGGATTTTCACGTACTAGCACTCAATTTTAATGGTTTAAGGAGATGATCTCCAATATGCTAATTAGTACAAACGATATTTTATGTCATGATATCAGGCACGAAAACGTATTTTCTCCGAATAAACATAGCTCTTTTTTTGGACGGATTTGGATTCCTGACTCCCAAAATATACAAGGTAGCCGCAATCTGAGAATTATGATCCCAATAGTTTTGTCAGGAGAGAGGTCCAAAGTTTGAATCCCCTAATGTTAATTTCACTATTTTCACACACTTATAATATCCAACACGGGAAAAGGTAATAAATACTTTGTACGATGTAAACTAAAGCAAAAACATCGTGAATAAAGTACAAATATTGACATTTAGACACTGAGAAAGTTTATTGTCCATAGAACTGAAACTATAGAATGTCCAACCGGCCACTGGCAACTAACTGAAAATTTTAATTCTCAGGTCTACTGAATAAAAATAAAAAGCTCACCGATGATTGTTTACTTTGCAACCTCGTCTCATGGACCATTTTTCTTCACTTTAAAATTTTAATTGTTGCAATGCAGGTTTTTCCAGGTTTTGGGAAAAGGGGGAAAATGCTAATATTTTCTGAAATTCTCCCGATTTTCTTACTGCTTTTGCTGATATCAAAATTCCAGGCAATTTCAGGTTTCCTTGAGCAGTGGAAACATTGCCTATAACTTTTCAATTTTTAAGGAGGCCTTTTTCCTTAGATTGAGTGTTTTAATTTTTTATTATTTTTTTTTATTTACATTTGTTTGCCCATATTTGTTTACTTATTTCTTAACAAAATTTTGGTGACACAGTATTGTTCAACAGTCTGTGAAAAAAGGAGACCTTATTCGATCAAATGAAATAGAGATAACTTTCGGAACTTCTAACGATTTTTTTTTCCAAAAAAAAAAAAAAAAAAAAAAAAAAAAAATGAATAGCCATAAAATTTAGCGGTTAGTCTTTTAGGACAGGCACTGCACATTTTCCTGCTTTAGATTTTTTAATTTTTTTTCGTTTCTATATTGCTTAGACTGATGAAAACCGATTTGAAGGGTGCCAAAAATATCGCCCAGCATAAAATATGCAACAGCAAACGGCATTTATCGAAATTGTAAAAACAAACAAATCTACAATACTAATCTACTTCTCAAAAAATACCGATAATAGAATTGATGCCAATAAACCTTGCATTGGCATCATTTTGTCAGAAAAATTAATTCAAATTCTAGAGCAACGACCGCTGTATATCCTCCATTCTAATTGGATAAAAACGTATTCTCCGTTGCAAGTTAAGAAAAAATCATTATTCCTATGGAAAAAGTGTGTTTGCATCTAAGGGCCACGCTAAATGGATGTCAAGCTCCAAACGCGAACGAATATCAACATAACTAACTCCTGAAAAGACGTAGCACGGCCTAATTTTTGCTTACAAAAATAATTTCTTCTAATAAAATAATTCTTAATTTCTGCTCGATGAATTTAAGTTTTAAAAGCTTTTATATTGTTTTGAAAGTATAATTATGTAATTTGATAGCTAAATAAAACGGAACTATATGCAGTCGCGGATGATTACTTAAATCCTATACCGCAACTTGCAACGGAGTATAGTAGTTAACATTTTTCGAAATGTACTGCCAAATAAAATAAGCACCCAACATCATTTATTTGTGAAAATTAAATAAAGATGTTTAGTTCAGTCGGTAAGAAAAAGAGCTCAACCTCTCCTACCGATGGAATAAATTCAACTTTCAAGGGAGAGGGATTTAAAATTTAAATACACTTTTAATCCTTTTTTATTTATTTCCATAAATAAAAAGTTGTCGGATATTTACTCTGTTTGGCTGTATCTTTCGACATCGTTCACAATTTGAGGTATTTTAGATTATTTATTTATTTATTTTTGATAAAATTATATCTGCAGTCGTCATTTTTTAAATAGTAGTTTAGCATTATGCCTTTGTCTGGTATTATAATTTGTTTCCGGAAAATTTACGCAAAAAAAATTATAACAACTTTTGACGACATTCACATTGGTTTTCCTGCATTTAATCTGTAGAAAAATAAAATTAAAAAAAATTCAAATACAGACAAATTTGTAGTTTTAAATGACTTTAAAACCACGAATTGCATGATTTCATTGCACGACATTTGTAAAAAGAAAAAACTGTTAAAAAAAATTCTTAAAAATTATCAAGCACTTTTTTTTCTTATCTAATAAGACGACCCCTTTAACCTTTTCCTTTTTGCTCCCGTGAAAATGACGGGATGAGGTTTCGCCCTCTATTTCTCGCTCCCGTGATATTAACGGGCTGGAGTGTTCAGTAGTAACGCGCCAATAAGAATAAAACTAATTAATTTCTTTTGCCCGGAAATCATTTTATTTCTCATTTTACACACTTGATGGCAGTACCAGGATATTTTTAAGGTAATTGTAGATAGTTTATTTTAAACTAGTTGCAACAGCAAATACGTAATACAAATATAAAAGCCAAAAAATAGGCTCTTTTATGACCGTTTTCTTGAAAATTAACCGATCGTTAAGGGGTTAATTTTAATCTTTTCTCAAAGATGTCGAATGGTTCTGGATTATCAAAAGCTTGTTAACAAAAAAAAACAAAAAAAAAAAAAAAAAAAACAACAACAACAAAAAAAAAAGCCTAAAATCTAAGATGGCGAGGGCATAAGGCCTCTAGATCTGAAATTAAGGTTATTAAATATAATAAATACATCTTTGACAAGCATTAAAATATGATGGTTACTTCAGATAAAAAAACACGAAAGTGCTGTAGAAGTTAGCTTACACACATACCTCGCTAGGTTACACCATAGCTATGCAAAAAGTAAAGTAATTTAATAAAATAAAATGGAGATTTACAAGACACATCGCATCTTTGCTTCAATAACTCGGTCGCTCAGAATAAGAAACATTAATAATCGAATATTTTAACATGCATCCTTGGCGAGAATATAACGCATCTTACGACGCCTTTGGGTTATAGCATTGAAAAATCCTCGTTCAATTTACGTAAAAACGACATAAATTTAATAATATTGACGTGAAGGGAGAGTGTTTCTCATCTCGAAGAACTAAAAAAAAATTTGTCGAACGGAACTAAAGAATGTTTTTACACATTCGATAAGCTAGGTAAAAAGAAAGAAAATTGATTATTCTGTCATTTTGTGAGATTTATATTAAATTTAATTTTGAAACGGAAAATTTTCGTTTAGTATTTCAAAACAAATGATAGAAGATGCAGGTTTGGATAAAATCCAATAGGACCTGGAAAAGAGCACTCGATTCGAATATTAATTTCCTTTATAACTCCTTCGAACCTTAGAATTGAATATTTTAGGGTTAAAAAATTGGGGGTCTTAATATTAATTATAATTTTTACGTGTTTTGCCATGTCTCCATCTAACGAAACGATTCATGAAACCTATTCAAATTTCATGTCAAATTTTTTTTACTGCTATTATTTTTGACAAATGGTCAAAAAATTGTGAACCTTTGGTACACAACTGTTTACACTGATTTAATAATGCATTTTTAAATGAAAAGAAATAAAAAAACATGAAAGTAATCGGTAGACTAGTTCTTGAGAAATTGAATTTAAAAAAAGTCGTGCATTTAATATTCGTTTTTTTTCAGAAACTATTCAACCGATTTCGTTCAAATGTCGCATTTCACATTATAAAAGTGCATAATTTGTAATTTTCAACTACACAATTTGTTTCAACTATACAATTTAAAATTTTTAACTATCATTAATTAAAATTAGCATTAATTTTTTTTTGCATAAATGCGTTTTATGTAAAATAATTTGTGTGCAAAATGGTTTAGATTTGTATAACAAATTCCCAAGATACGGCGAAACACGCAAAAAATTAGGGGGATCAAACTTAGAACCGCTCTCTTGACAAAAATATTGGGGCCATATTTCCCAGATTGCGAATACGACATATATTTTGGTGGTTAGAAATCTAAATCTATCAAAACAGAGGTATGTTTCTTCAGCAAAAGTACGTTTTAATGTATGATTTCGTAACTCAAAATTTCGTTTGCATTAATTAATTAGCAATTACAGTCTGCATTAATTATGTTTAAAGTCACTTTCTCAAACCATTTAGATCGAGTCTTAGTACTTGAAGATCCGATCATTAGATCAAAAGTTATTCAGGATGCTTTTTTTCTTCTTTTTCTTCCTTCTGTTTGTTGCACACTGTTTTTTTAAAGAATTTAAATAAGGAAATAAATAAAACACTTATTTGTACATTTTGTTGTTTTAAATTTTATTATCGATTTATATATTTTTCTTTCTTAGGCCAAAATGAGCAGTTTCTTAGCAACCCAAAATATTTTGAAATTGTTAATCAAATAAAAAGGTAAGAAAATTAATTACGAAACAGAATAGCGTGAATAAATAGCAATCATCTACTCAAATAGAAGATAAATTAAAAACGAATAAGATTTTTAAACTAGATAAAAATAGGAATGACAAAGTAAATAAAAAAAATGAACAAACGAAAAATAAATAATAAGAGACGTAAACTGAATGAAACAGGTTTGATAAACTAAATAGAAAAAATAATAAGGCTTTTATAAACAAAACTAAAGGATAATAATAGGATATTCGAGCATATAAACTAAATAGTAATAGGATGAAACGTTTAACTAAACAATAATAGATCTTATAGACTAAATAATAATAACATGCTTGATGAATTCAATAACAGTCTTGATTAACCAAATCTACATTTTCTTGTTTTTAAAATGTCTCTTAAGAAAATAAATAAATAAAAATAAAATAAATTAATAAAAAAAAATTCAAGGTTAAAAAAAGAATTCGAATGGCGACCCATTTCCAAAGACTTAACGTCTGATAATAGGGACTGGGAACTTCTTTTTTGGACCACACATTCAACAATTCAATTTTATTCAATGATAATAGATGTTTTAACAAATCGATATGTTTATTTTCACGAATAACGAACAGAAAATGTACATGCTTTAAATTGAAAATAGTGCTATTCGATAATTAATTTTCATAGTTTAAAAAATTCAATTCTTATAATTCAAACAATGGACGGATAAAAGTCATTTCTTTGTTGAGAAAGTAAAGTAAAGAATGGGAGCGTCAGATTCCATTTAATTTATTAAAAATTGGGTTCCTTCACAATCAAATGAAATACCTTCGAGTAATGCTAAAAAAATTAATAAATAAAAATAGTTTAAATAGTATAAAAAATAGTTAATATAAAAATAAAAAGTTTTTTTTTCTGCTTGCACTTTCAACTTTATTGAATGATAAATAATTATGAAATGTACAAGAAATCATATTAAGCTAATAAAAAATTAATTGTATAGTTTATAGAGAACGGACAATATTTAATCACTGAGGATAATTTGGTGATGCACACAATAGATATGCAGCAATTTCGTGTAAATCTGTAGCCTCGTAACTTTGATCTCATCCCAGAAGACAAGGGAACTACAATACAGTCGTAATAATGAAATATTACTCGCACATAAAATAAAGTTTCCTAAATCAAGGATCATGCGACATGCGTTCATGGTAAACACACGCAATTCTCAAAAACTAGGATTGAAATAACAAAAACTATTTTTTATTTAAAAATAATATTAATAATTAAAAATTTTATTGCAAATGCAATAACTGTTTTCGCTTATTAAATACTTTAAAAAAATTCTTCGCCTTGATTGGAAATATTTTTTTTTTTAAATTTGAAAATATAAATAAGAAATATATGAAGAGCTTTGAATTCTGTAGTCTTATAGCAACACTAAAACAATTTTTTATTTTACTAAGTAAAAAACAAAATCTCGATATTTTGTCCAATCTAGTAATTTAATTAACTGTTTAACAATAAATTTATCAACTTCTATAGGTATGTTTAACTACTAAGATAATGAAATAGTTATTAGAATAGTTATTTAGTTCTAAGTTTTGACACAAAAAAATTTAACATTTTCAGCATGTATTTTCAACATTATGGTTTAACATTTATCTTAATCTGTTATGTTGTAAGTGGTACAACTGAAAATTTAAATTCTCAATCGGTAGCCACTAGCAAGTGACCGGTATTCTAACTTAGTAGTCACTTTTTCTTCAAACTTAATGAGTTGGTGACTAACATCGATAAGTTCTCTTTATTTAATAGCAAATTTCAGCAAAAAAAAATTTTTTTTGCTTGGATGAAATTGTATATACATATTTTTAAAAAAAAAAATCATATTAGTAATAATCCACGACTGTAAAAAGTTAATTCATTAATAAAAATAATAGAAATGTGTGACAAAATTTAGATTAACAGACTTTAAAGAACTTAAAAAATATTTAAAAATATTTGGGGAGGCAAAATGCATTCAATGTATATATTACAACTTCAAAATATATGTGAATTGTCAATAAACTCTCCTTCCGCATGAATTTTTCCAGAAACAATTGGTGGATTCTAAAAAATCAAAACTTTGATTGGATACATTATTGGACAAATCTCAATCAAATTTCTGCTATCAAGAGTTTTCTTCAACACTGATGCACTTTATCATCAAATGATGATCATTATTTTTTTTATTTTTAAAAAGGGTAAAAGTGATCGACTGGATAATTAAAGTCGCCGCTTTCTTTTGTGACTCGCCATATTGCGGGTGGCGAGTGGTTATTTTCAGATCTAGTAAATTTACGATAACTAACAAAAGCAAACAAATATAGGAAGAAAAACATAGCAAATTTCTACGTCCTTTTTCATTTTGTTATATTAGGAAAGTAAGCTAATTGTAAAATTTGGTAACTTTTTGACGAAATGTTGCTTTTAAAAAAAATAAATAAATAAAAAAAATAAAACTACTTTAATTACATTTCTAGCTATCGTGATTCTCCGATGAAAGACTAAAATATAGAGCACCGGCAAAGTATTGTTTTGATTAAACATTTTAAGCACGTTTAAACAAGCGTTTTAAGCGTAACAACCATGTTTGTAATTGAAATAATAATAAAAAAAATAACGATGACGAAAAAAATAATGATGAATAAAAAATATTTAAGCAAAGCTTTCTCTTACAACCAGATTTCATGCATGACAAACGGCAGAAAACACAAAAGCAAACTGACAAAAATAAACAAACAAAATTAATAATGAAAAAAAGTTGGAAAAAAGTATAACCCAAAGAAAATTAATTGTGGTTAATATCACTATCAAAACACAAATAAATTTTCATTATTCCTTTCTTTCAGCTAAACCACAGATAAACACACACACAAAAAAGAATTCATCCTAAATTTTTTAGCCCCATTGAATTAATTCCAAAAACCAAGATCTGAAAATAATGGTGGGGGGAGGGGGAGTGGTCCAAACATTGAAGAAACTAACTAAATGGAAATTAATGTTTTTTTTGACGCCTTGGAAAGGCGGTGTCCCACTCTGACGTCATCTCCAATGAAGCTGTTACTATGGTAACGATAGTCCCTTCATCCGATTAATGGGATCTAAAGATGAGTTGCCTTCTTTCCAGATATAAATATTAAAAGCACAAAAAAAAAAAAAGAGAGATTCTCAATAAAATTGAAACGTAAAAGAAATAAAACATTTATCACTTCAACTAAAAGGAATAAAACATTCATTTTAATGGAGGGTTGTTCAGTTGGATACGTTTTGTATATTAAATGAGAAGTTATAATGAGCGATTGAGATGGTTAGTTTTTGAAGACATTTTATTACACAAAGATGACAAGCGATATTTGAGAGATGAAGATTTATTTGAAAGTTTTAGGGGGTGGGGAAAAAAGGAAGGAGTAGTTAAGGAAGGAGGGTGACAACACTTAAAAATGCAAGAATAAAAATAGAACCAGCAATAAAATTTTATTTTCGAAAGTTCTTTTTTTTTGTCGGAAAAGAGAAAACTAGAATTTTACAGCTTTTTCATAAAGTTACGTAAAATAGTGCATAAAGAAATGTAATTTAATGAAATAACTTATGAGCGATATGTAGAACACGCTATTCCCGCTAAAATATCGAAAGAGATGTTACAAAAATAATAATAAAAAATAAAAAATTAATCCGAATTTATCCTTTTTTTTGCCATTGGTCGCTGTTTTTCAAAGGAAAAATAATATATTTTTATATCGCTCATTTGGTAAAACAATGACGTAACTTGATTTTGAAGTTACGTCATTGTTTCACCGAATGAGCGATATGTAAACACTTAAAATGTTATTATAAAGGAATGAAGGAAAATTAACGAATGGCGAAAAAAAATTCTGAAGATATTTTCCTATCTCGCGTCATCATAATGTCCGGGTCACCAATGTGGGTATATGCTGCCGACAATGGCAACCGTCATATATCAAAACGTTTACTATATGCAGTGCCATTTGTATAAAAATAAACTAATACATTTTATCCGAGCTTTGATTAGTAAATGTAAAAAAAAATATCTGTTGTAAATATAGATATATCTATAAATGATTTAAATCAAAAACCTCCAATTAAAAAAAAAAAAAAAAAAAAAAAAAAAAAAGATTTTTGTATTATAATTATTATATTTTTGCCCATTTAAACTATTACGCGAGTGGGTGTGCTTTCATGTGGTAATGAATAAATATAAACCACACAAACAACTAAACTTGTCTGAGTTTTCAATTTAATCCACAGAAGCCACCCAGTTGAAGATTAATTTACCCGCAGTCGCATAGTAACTGTCAGATGATTCAGAATATAGATTTCATTAATCCCACGTCTAATCGGAATATTTAATCCTGCTTTCCATCAAGACGGCCAAGAAGTAATGAAGATGTAACAACTTTAATCCTGCAGCCATTGCAGGATCGACGATTCACTGGTAAGATGTGGAAATGATTTACATAATTCCGAAGGACTGAGAAAATCTATTTGATACTGAAAAGATATACACTCGTTCTATTGATCGAAATAAAAGCTTACAATATTGATATCAAAATGGGAAAGACAAAATACTAAATAGGATTACACACTGAATTTTAAAGCGGCTTGACTCTTTCGAATGATGCAGTTTATTATTATTATTCTGATACATGAATTCTTCTTATACGGCAAAATTAAGAAATTTTGCTATTGGTCAGTGGGAGTCATGGCAGCTTAGGGGATAGGGCGTTTGCCTTCCAATGAGGTGAACCGGGTTCGAATTCCAGCGATGGCTGATTGATACGAATTCCGCACCCGGTTTGCACAAACCATAAAAATAATCGACGTAAAAATATATCCTCAGTGGTATCATGGGTTCGAGTCCCCTTTCCATTAGGCTAACCATGAGAGGTTTTCCACCTCATGTGAAGCAAATGAGGTTTAGTTTCATCAAAAATCCTCCACGAAGGCTAATCTCTCCCAATACTCGAACCAGGAGTTCTCTTGTATTTTGGATTGAGTTTAATATTACAAGGTTATGGAATCGAACATTAGTAGTCGTAAACCCAAATTCGGGTAGGCTAGTTCATCTACGGTTATAAAATATAGGACAGTTGCTAGTTGTAGTAAAAATTTTGCTTTAAATATTTATAATGATTTCATATTTACAAAAAAAAAAAAAAAAAAAAAAAAAAAAAAAAAAACAATAACAATAAAATGAATAAAGGGTGAAATATTCGACAAAAAAAGGGGCGATCTGAAGACAATTTTTTTAATCGCCTCTTCTTATATTTAATGTCCTTATGGTCAGTGACGACTGGTAATTTTGCCTTATACTTCTTATTTTACATAAATATAAAGGTCAAAAGCTTTTTCAAAAATTTAAGTTAGAAATCGCAAAAACTTCTTTAAAAAAAAATCAAATTAAACAGTGAGTGCAATATTTAAGTTCACAACACGATGAATACAAAATGTCTGGAATAAATCGAAATTAATTCGACACCGTGAAATTTAGAAAATAGTTTTAGTTAGTAAGAAAACATAACAAAGTCTTCTCCAGTTTTTTTTTTAAATGAGTTTCTTTTTTAAATTTGAATCCGAAATTAAATAATAACTTTCCTATTTTCAATTTCCACTTTTCGAAGCTCAGAAAATTGCGCTTGTTAGCTACTTCAATAAGTTAAGAGTCACCATTTTGGTTCATACGTCTGGGCTACATGCGTTGCTGGTCCCGTGAACATTTATTTGATTTCAAAACATAGAAAACAGTGAGCACATAAAATATGAATAAATTTTTAAAAAAATTGTCATGATTTAAATTTTTCCCCCAAGGACTTTCAAGAACTTTTTTGTACTTTGAAAACTTCAAGGACTTCTTAGGTCCCGGGAGCTCGGTTATTTAAATTGTTTCGCATATTTCGCAACGACGACATTTGCAGAAATTGTTGGGAACAACTTTTTAAATAAACACTGATAACTCTGAGGCATAATTTAATGTTTACAATAAACACTTATAAAACTCCCCCTACAAATAAAATACCACATTTCTATTTAAGAATATTTTATGAACTTCCAAGTCGAGAACCAATAAAGTGTTAATTCTTATATTTATTTCATGGCTTTCAATAGAAGTCGTAGTTCATATATAAACCCAAAGTAAAATAAGATGTTCAGGTATATATGTATCTATAATTCATAATATACAAAATAATTTCAAATGATTTGAAGGACTATAGATGGTACAGTATGCAAGATTATGTAGTCCTGATAAATGGAATAATTCCACTGAAACTATCCATTAGTCCTTCAATGTGGAAAAATTCCTATGAAAATATAATGCTAAGTATATTCCTACACATCTGAAATCGTATTTTGAAAGTAGAATAAATCCTATGAAAATAGAATGCCTTAATATCTATGGACCCTTTATTCTTATCAAAATGGAATGAAAGTAAACAAGAATCATTAACTCTTATATACTTGATATTTCACTTGAATGTGGAATAGCTTTTATTAAAATGGAATGCCCAAATATATCAGTATCTCTTATTCCTATATTACCGAGATCTTAACTTGAATGAGGAATAACTACTATTAAAATGGAATGATACATAAGGTTTCCCGATTTATATATGTCCGAAATCTTATATAACTGATAAGTTGGATAATATAACTGATAAGTTAAATCTTATATAACTGATGAATGTCTTGTTGTGAGTTGCAATAAGTACATGTTGAAGATTTTAGAAAATCTTCAACATGTACTGATTGCAACTCACAACAAGACATTAATCACCTAATTTTTCAATGTCCTAAATTTCAAACACGACGAGGCAACAATTTTCACAACAAAACAGAACACCAGATTTACTCTAACCTGACCTGCAGATCAATCATCAAAGACATTATTATAACAACTTTGGAAGATACATTGAACCCACTGTAAATTTTTACTAACTCTGGCCGTCCAACTACCGTATGGATCAGTGTTTCCATTTCTCCTGAGTCAACTCTAATTTTCTCGCTTTAATTACCTCATCACCAGAGACTCTGGTTCGGCGATTTTGATTTTCAGCCAGGATGACTATCCTTTAAACTGGACTTTCAGTGACTTTAAAAATTTTTTTGAATCTCATGATGCTCTTAGGTTGGATTTGAACTGTCCTTATCATTCACACCATTTTAATCCACTTTTACTATTTCAACACTATTTTTGGTGATTTTACTATTTGTAACTCGTTTAATTGTTTCCTTAATAGGCAATTTGCCCTATGATTAGTTTTTAAATTTTATGCCATTTGATTGCCTCAATATAAGGGTCTGTCGACTTAGAATGGCAATTTATATTTTATTTTGCTTCTAATATTGCTGGTGTTTTAAATTTAATTGTGCTTTTAATCCATCCATATTTTAGGGTCTGTTGACCTGGACTTTTCATGACATACATGCCAGATATATTTGTCATGTTTTCTTAAAGATATAATATTCTGACTAATTGTAGATAGCTAATTTTGTTCAACAGTATTGCTCGCCCGCAAAGTTTACGGGCTGTTGCCATATGACTTTTGTATTTTATGCACTTTATGTATTTTAAGTTCTTTAATGTTTTTACTTGGTTTTAATAAACATTTACCCGTATTCCCTGAATTGGGGCAGTTCAGGGTAAATATTTTCATATAACTGATGTTGAATAATTTCTAAGAAAGTGATGTGATGGAATATCCTAAGATCCTAATTCCTATGTGACTGGGATTCAAAGCCCATATGTGGAAAAATTCCTATAAAATTGGAATGCATCAGAGTTAAACGATGCCATACTTCTATGGAAATGGGATCATTACGATGATTTTGGCTGATAACCATACAAACATGCATAGTTTCTGTAAACTACTTGAATATACAGTAATTAGTATTACAAACTTGAGCACCCCTGTATGTAATTATTCCGATAGAAATGACGTGATCAAATATCCACAATTACAATATGTTCCTTATATAGATTCAATAGTATTCCAGATGTCCAGATAATTCATAATACTCAGCCCATCTTATAACACATAACTTTATTGTTAGAAGGTTTGAGACAAAACTAAAGGCTAGCGCTAGAACTATAGTATTAAATCCTTAATGTGAACCGCAGGTATCTACTTAACAATACATATAAGCGATATATGCGATAAATAAACTCCTCAGCGTTAACTGGTTTGGATCAACCAAAACCAACCTATTCGATCATTTTACATTCAGGGTTACGTTCAAGCGTCATTCATAAAACTCACAGAAACTCTAATAACGGAAATAAAAGTTTTCATACGGAAACTTCATCATGGAATTCCTGATGGCATTCAAATGAATGTCTTATATACAAGAGGAGTCTAGAGCTTAAGCAAGTCAACTCTAACTCCTTGTAAGTTGCAGAAGATTTAAATATATTAAAACAGAAACCCAAGTCTTCTTTAAATATGTGTTCAATAAATCAACTTCTGCACCGGTATATCAATTTATTAAATTAAAAGCTTACACTTCCCTATGAAATCAATATTTTCTGGCAATAAATTCCTGAATGAATAATGGGAAATGACATGAATAAAGACATTAAATTCAAAGAGGGAAAACTATTCGCCAAATAGAATATAACGCATTAATACATGCCAACACAACTTGTCGGCCATATCCTGGAGGCAAGGGGTGAGCTTTTCAGAAGGAAAGGAAGGCCATCCATAATTTGGAACGATCCTTCGTTAACAGCAGACAAAGGCTTCTGCCAATCGATCAACAAGATGAAAGATTCGAGAATATAAGGTCAGAGGAACAATATTTGTGCCCACTTAGGGAGCGTGCCCGAAACTGCTTGTTTAATCAGTCCTGGAGGACTTTTATGAATATTCAGCAGAAATGAGGCACACATAGAGAATATTCGGGGACAGCTGATCCATTGGAATAAAAGGATCGCAGGCATCACCCTTTTGATTTAAGAGTCAGTTGTTTTGTGGAAGTTTAGTTGTAGAAGTTAAGACTTTAAAATTAAATTAGTTGCTATGGTTGCGTACACAAGTACGAAATAGTTTATGTTCCAAGTTCAAATGTTGATTTTTAATAAAGGTGGTTAATTAGAGTGGGTTTTGAAATGGATTCACAAGGACCGTTTACTGTAGAACTACTAACAAGATTTGATTAATTCTTAAATTACCCCGACACCAATTTGGAGCAGGAAATTGGGTAGAAAGTCCCAATTGAAATGACCAGGCATTGTATTTTAACCTTCTTATCTGGAGAAAAAAAAAAATCGGAAATTCCGTTCTAGCTGGAGAAACATTGCTTTCGAAAAAAACCCTCTTTTTTTACACATTTAAACGAGGATTGGAAACCATAAACAATCCTACAAACGAGAAATTTTTTTAACTGATTTGATCCAAAATTATTTTGGTTCCAATAAATTTTATTCGTATGAGAGGGTTGTTCCATTATCCGACATGCAATTAAGCACGTACATTTTGAAAAAGATAAATTTAAACACGAAAAAGTAGGCACACATCAAATTGCATATTGATTTTTAACCTTCCTGTAGTAACACGCTATTTTCGATACAGTACCAAATTAAGACCGTTCCAAAAGAACAGTTATCTAAAACTATTATTACCTCTAACTGATATTTCTGAGAGGCAAATAAAAATCAGAATAGCATGCGAAGATTACATATATACAACCTTAAGGTTCTACCTCTCGAAAGAAAACAAACAAATAAACAAAAAAGAAATACCACGGACACTGTAATTTATGTTTCATTAGAGTGTAAGCTCTTGGTGAAACAGTTGCGGTTACATCTATATAAAATAAAGATCAAATATTTAATCGCTGACCTATAGCGAAATCAGTGATCCAGTAGAATTCGAAAGGAAAATATATATATTAAAGATTCAGCAGCATTGACCTTCTTTTTGGAAGATACCTTTTACGATTAAGGATCAAGGTCAAGGATGAAACCGTAAACTCAGTGTTGAAAGAAAAGTTCAATCGAGTGGAAATCAATCAGTAAACCACAGTAGTAATTCCCAAATTTGATGCCGAATATTACGTAGGTGGAAGAAAAAAATATATCTAAGTACTAAACGCTTCACTTGACAAGTCAGCAATTAGCCTAGGCCTTCATTCAATGTTAAATGCAAAGTTAAGATATGATATCTAAACTTGTAAGATAAAATTTTAAAGATTATAAGTTTAATAGGAGTATTATTTTGTCTTTTTTTTTCTAGAATTTATTTGATTACTTTTTCATTCAGAGGACTTTAGATCGTTTATTCAGATAAGAGTTGACTAATCTAGAGCAGTGTTTCTCAAACAAATGCTCTAAAGAATCATTTGCAACAGCTGATTTTTTCACATGCGCCATGCAAAAAAGTTGGAACACTCTAATCTAGAGGGCGTTCAAAATAATGTAAACCTTTATTTAAAATAAGATATAAAAAATAAAAACACTTAAATTGGAGGGAGGGGGCTAAAATTCAGTCAGTGATCCGAAGGAGAGAAAACTAGTCTTTACACATTTTTACTAGTCTGTTTACATTATAGAGACTTAACCCGAGCCTGAAACCCGGGTCCATCGCAGGCTCGTTTACTGAAAAAAAGTTTCGGGCTCGGGCGAGCTTGGATTCATGATAAAATTTTCAGATATTTTCTTACTACTTTTAAACAAACGTTAAGTTCTATTAAGCATAAAAAATACAAAATTTATTAATTTACATTCCTTACAATACAATTCCTTCTTATGTTCGAAGCTTTTGCTTTGTGGGACTAGCGTTAATTATCAAATAAATTTATTTAGCTTAATATTTTGATTTTTTAATTTTTGTATTAGTCATCTCAGTTAGTCCTATTTTTTTCTTTGCTTTTTTCCAATCCCATGTTGGTAATTGAAAAGTTTTAAATTTACTAATTTATTTCCTTTTTTATTGAATCTAAGGCTGAGGCTCAGCGGACTCGGGCTCTAAGTAATTATATGTAACTGGGTCTCAATTTAAATTCTTCGGGCTAGGGCAGGCTCGATCCTTCAAAAGCGAGTGAAAAATAATTAAATTTAATGACAACTATAAAGAACAAAATGTAGCTTGAGGTTGGTGGAATCCGTAATTACATAAAAAGAATAATAATTGATAATGTTTCAATTTTAATACTTGCTTACTTTTTGAAAAAGAAAACAGAAAACGAAAAAAAAAAAAGTTTGATAACTACAGAAATAAATTTAATATTAACTAAAACTATTACCAAAAAAGAATAGGGATGATTGTAGCATGGAACTTAAGAGCACACCGTTAAACAATTTCTATGAGATGTTAGTGCAAGTATTAATCACAATTTCGGTGAAAACCGCGAGCTAGGTCGTCATAGGAATAACAAATAAGGTACGTGTCGAACAAATAAGGTACATTCGAAAAGCAGCCTAAAGAGGTCAGCGTACGTACAATAAAGTCAGCAAATAGAATTTTAGAAACAAATATGAATGTGCCAGACTATATAAACTTCTAAGAGAAAAGCGATAAGCTCCATTTAAAATAACAACTCGGTTGGAAGCTTATAAAAATGTTTCGAACTAAGAAGGGGAGAGAATCCACAAATCCCATTGCAATAAATTAAAAAAAAAAAAATCTAAATTGAGACCTAAAATATAAAATACAAGAGCGGAAAATATACAATTGTTTTAGTTAGAAAGTTAAGTTCTGATTTTTGTAATGCACGACCGGTACAGGCTTTCCGAACGGGTGTGAACTTTTCAAGGGCCAAGAGTCAAACATAACAACCAAGATAGAAGGACAGCCGTAACCTTTTTTTTCTTCCAGATAATGTATTCATTCAACAAACTGCTAACAATTTTCATTTTCACACCAGATAAGTTGCGTAATCAAGCGTAACAGTTGTTTTGTTTTTCTTAATTCTCGCAGTAGGAAATAAAGAGCTTAACGGAAGATGGTTGTTATTGACATTTTAAAGAATTAGTTTTTAAGTTTACATGCTCCTGTTTATATATATATTTACACGCACGACTTTTTTAAAATTCGATTTCTCAGGAAATATTTGGCCGATTTCGCACAAGTTTTCTATTTTGCTATTTAAAAATATATATTTTTTGCATTCTCTTAGGATAAATGAATTTAATAACTAGGTGGAAAATTTTGTCAATTCACTTACAAAGTAGTTGAGGTTTGGTGGAATGCGCAAAAAGTAAAATTAAAATTAAGGAGTCCAAACTTTGGACCGCTCTCCTGAGGGACCATACTTCTCAGATTGAGGCTATCCCTTATATTTCAGTGTTGAGAAATTCGAATCCATCGAAACAAAGGCATGTTTAATGACAAAAAGAACGTTTTTGAGTCACATTGTTAGTTAAAAAATCGTCTGCACTAACATATTTGAGATCAATCCTAGGAATTATTATGGTTCAGAACGTGAAGATCCTATCATTTGATCAAAAGTAATATAGGGTAGTTCGTTTATTTACTTATTTATTAATATCATTATTATTTTGTGCATTTTACATCGATGGAATTATCATTATTACTATCAGCTTTCATCAATGTAAAGTAAAATGTATTCATTTATTGTCACAAAAGTTTTTTTTTCTTTACGTTTTAAAGCAGAAGCATTAATTTTTAAAGTTTTGAAAAAGAAAAAAAAGAAGGAACTAACATCAAAGTTAGGGAATCTACTTAAAAACAGAGAAAGTTAGCACTGAAAACAATATACTCGGTTTTGGATGTATACGTGTTCCATATGAATAAATTAAATAACAAAAATATCATACTTAAGGCAACAAATAAGTCACAATGTTGCTTACACAGATACTTCATATTTATGAGCGATTCATAAAATTATTCTTAAGCACAATTTAATACTTCATTCGACGTTTTAAAAATGTGTACCTTAGCGCAAGTGCGATACACGTCACAGTTTACTAAACTTGAAAACGATTCAGATGAAATATTTTTTAAGAGTCGTTCCAGAAGTGTGATGATTTAAAAATGGAAAAAGGAAGTGGGAATGAACAAAAGATCCGCATTAATATTCACGCAATGTGATGAGATTGAAGTTCATTTTTGGAAGAAAACGAGAGGCGAAACGTTCCATCTGAAAGAACAGAAATAAAAATGTTCCAAATCGTTTGGGCTCTTAACGGTCTCATGAAAACGATTCGCAGTAGAATATCAAAACATAAACCAAGAAATCAGATGTAGAAATAGAATGCCAAAAGGATCTATCTAAAAGAGTAAGTGGTGCAAAACTAGACGAGTAAGGAGTAAAAAAATATATTTATATTCCCACGCAAGAATTGAATTTTTTTCCTCTCTTTTAAGTAGGTTCCGGATTTTTTCTTCTTTATGGTTGATTGCATGATTGAACGAAAAAAAGTTATTGAAATTATTTCCCACGCAACTTATTTCTCAAAAAAAAATCGCATATTATTTTTTCTTATTCTATTCCAATTAATTTGTAATTGTTACATTTCTTGATATGCGCGGGAGAGATGCTCGTTGATCGTCAACTAGGATTGAACCCAGGACGGCTCTGAAACCAGATGCTCAAACCACAATGGTCGAGGAGTGATTTTCCAATCCAGCGGCCATTAGCGACCCGCTACCCTATATTGCCTTTTTCAAACTAGATTTCTCACATTTTAATTTTGTTCAGATAACAAATTTTAAAATAAATAAAAACGTGCATTATAATTGGGTACCAACTGCAGCCAAGAGGAAAACTCTCCAGGTGGTTAAACGCTGTTGTATGGTAAATCAGCGGCTTCTGCGAACTCAGAAATTTAGACCGCAGTAAATGACAATGTGACAATTACGAACATGAAACTCTCTCAATCCTCGATAGATGGCGGGAATGCACTCTTTCTCTTCAGGAAAGAAAGTCCTAAAGAACCGTGATTAGAAAACACACCAAAACACAAACTTTCTTCCTGCAAATTATATTGAATTGTGTTTGATAAGCTGGTGTTAAATTTTCTTTCCTCTGAGAGAAATTAAAATAATTCTTATAAGACAAGAGATTTCCAAGCAATCTAAATATCTCACAGTAATAAGCTGGAAAATCGAACATAATTACGCTCATCTTAATTCAAAATAGAAAATGGCAACGAGTAACAAATGTCAGTTTTGGGAAGGAATGAGAGCAGGTGCTAGAACACCGCAATTATTATTTAATAACATTACGAACGTTAATTCAGGCAGTTCCAGAGTGGTTACCGTAACCTCTCTGATATAATCGAGAAAACTACTTAAATCATTAAAACTCGGGAAGACTAATTAAAATAGCAGACCGGAAAAGCTCTTACAGCCAAAAATTCCGCCACAGCTTTTCCGTCGCCAAAATTAAATTAAATCAGAGAGAAATGAATAGATCACGAAACCGAAAAGCGCAAGAGGCTTTTGCTCTCTGGAAAATACCAAGCACACTCTCAATCTAAATAATCTGTTTAGAAAATCAAGCAGGCATTGCTGGTCTTAATTCTACTTCCCCAATTGACTAATGATATAATATCCGGCTATTTTCTTCCTTGTTGTGCAGAACTTGTCGCCAAAAGCTTTAGAACAGTAATGAATTGATTAATTGAGAATTAGTCAATTTAAGTTATATGTGGAACCTGGTTTGCTTCAAGCGCCGCTGGAGAAAGTAAGAGAAAGTTATTTCAGAACGGGTTAATTTTTCTTCTCCCATAATTAACAATTTGGTCTCAAGGGAAAGCGGCGATAATAAAACAAAAACTTGGCTTTCAAATTGGCGTAGCGTTAACTTCAGCTTAGAATTTGAGAGTTAGGTAATTAGTTTGCGCAAAGTGTTATAGGTAGTTTGCATTTTGTCCTCGAGGTTTTTGTTTAGGAAAAGAAAATGTGAAAATCAATTTAGTCAATTTCCTTTCAGCTCCAGTTTACGTTTACAAACGCAGATTAACTACTAACAAGAACCAAAACTTGTACTTTGGCTGCATAATTATGTATTAAAATTTCAGAAAATGGTTTGAATAACAAAGAGTATTTGCAAAAGAAACACGCCATTCGAATTCAAAAGATTGAGTAGCCAGGAGCCTTCGAAGTTTGTTGTAAATACTACTTCGTTGAATTCCAAAGATCGCTGGTGAACATTTACTGCTCTTGACTTGAGGCTACCACGAATAAATATCCACAGAGCGATAGTAAACAGGTCATAATTTGTCGTCCAGCTAGAAGGCGGTAATGAACATCCAGTTCATTTAACGCAAATGAGGAACAGTTTCAATAGAAATATTCACCAGGAAGCAAGTCTGTTTCAAAGCTTGACTCTGGAGTTCTCATGACTTCGGTGTTCGATTCAAAATTTCAAAAAAATGGATATGAAAATTAAGAAGCGTACTTCCTTTATACGGATTGGCTGGATAAATACAAATTTGTTCAGGTTCAATTGGTTTACTGAATTGGTTTTGGGCACAAAACAACTTGGCTCTGCCATTAAAATATTAATAAAACAATCTGTCCTCTATGAGGAACAGTTGGATTATAACTTCAATCAGCCTTGTAAAATACTCTAGTTCTACAATTTCTGAACTTTTCATTTTGTTCTACAAATTTTAAACTTCGCGTTTATTAGTTAAAATAAAAATATCCACCAACGAACACAGAATAAATCAGTAGGGTTAAAAATTCAGGAACATTTCGGGCTGCATTATCGAACTTTGGGAAAAATTAGAATATAACTAATAGAATATAACAGTTAGGTGTTCGAAAATAATTTGAGGCTGCAATTTTGTACTTTGGAAGCAGTTTAACCGCTTCCCTAACTATCACGAGTTAACTCGGGTATGCATATATTACAAATATTCATTACCCAGAGAAAACTCGGGAGTAACAGAATTTATCAGAACGTTTTGATTTATCACGATTTTACTCGGCCGAAAGCAGCAAAAAAAATTAATTCTATGATTGGAAGTTGGTCAAGTTCTGCTGTAGGATTATGGGACTGCGCACGTGTTTTGTGACATTGTATGTACGATAGCTGCTGAATTTGCATAGAGAAAAAAAATGGTGTATCACTTAACTGGTGAAAAGTATCACTTGTTGTTCCTTGTTTTAAAAACTATCATACAAAGACTAATATTTACCTTTTTTCATTTGCCTAAGATATTTCAGAATAGTAAATTGATGGTAAATGAAATGTTCTTTTTTTTTACACGTAAAAGAATTAAAATTTCAACTTAAAATTTGTGTATTATGTTTTGTTTTAGCTCCTTGTATTTACTAAAGAAATAAAAAAAATATGTTGATTTTATATAATTGAAATCAAAAAAATTAGTAAGGGAAGCGAGTAAATGTATGAAAATAATGTCAGTGAGTTAATGCGGTGTTTCGATTTGAACAACAGCAATCACATCACGAAAAATTAAATATATAAAATTGTCTTACCTCTTATAAATGTAATCTATATCATTCACAAAGTTTTTATCTTCTTAATCTAAAAGAGAAAAATGCAATTTTAAAAAATGAGCTATACTTTTAACTTTTTAAAAGTTAAAAACATAACACAAACATCAAAAGAAAAATTGTTTTATAAGTCACATAAAATAAACGCAGAAACTAAATTTATAAATAGAATTACGTAAATATACAATCAGAGAACATCTGATCTAATTTATAAGTACGGTATAGTGCACAAAAAAAAAGAAGAAAAGAATAGGCTGAATAATTGATCTAGTAATCGGATTTTCATGAGCAAGGACATAATCCCAATGGCTTAAATGAATGACCACAAATACGATAATTAATTAAAGCAGACGACATATTAAGTAACGGCATCAGGTACAAAAAGGTACTTCTCTCTGTATAATAAACACATATATGCATTTTTTATGGATTTGAATTTATTAACCTCAAACTATGCAGGTAGCCAGAATCTAATGATCAATAGTTTGGCTACGACAGTGGACCCTTAATGTTAATTTTACTTTTTGCGCATGTCACCATATCTCGAGAATTTTTTAAGCAAATCAAAAAAATTTTGCAGACTATTATAAAATTCATTTATCCAACGATAATTTCAGGCAAAAATAATTTTAATAATTATTTATTTTTATTAAAGTCGAACAATTTTTTAGTCGTAAAGTATACGAATCTCTACATTATTTTTAAGAACGTAATTTTATACAACAAATAAAAAAAAGAAGAAAGAAATCGACCCAGTGGTTCCTGAGAAATCAAATTTTAAAAATCCGACATTTTTAAAATACCATTTATTTTCTTTTGTTAATGCCAAATTAAATAAGTGTGTCTCCCCACTAGGCAGTAATTTCATGAACATATAAAGACTAGAAAAGGTAGGCAAATGTGATAGCGACAGAAAGACAATAACAAAACAGACAGTAACAAGCGCCCCCTTTCATAATTATAAGGAAAGAAAAAGAGCACAGCCAGCTGCACTTAAATCACAAACCAATTTACGAAAAAGCATTTAAAGTGAATATAAAGTCGTGCTTAGGAGGATGCGTTCAGAAAAAAAAAAAAAACATTCCAGTGTAGTATGTACTACTTTTAGTGGCAGAAAGTCATTACACTGTTTCTTTAGTCAGCCTTAACGCTTCGTAAATAGAAGTTTATGCAATTTCTCTGCTCTCCACACTTTTCTCATATCCCTTACCATGCTTTCGATAAACACTACCTTGTCACGGCGTAAGTTTTTCAGTTGTTTTGATACGAAATTGGATAATACTTGCGAGAGGGGAGTAAGATTTGACGCAACCATGGTAATGGAGAGGGAAAAAAGACATGCTTATTCTATTTACAAAGACTATAAGTGTTAAGCAGATGTCACGAGTCGTAAGTCTTCGATTACTATTAATCATTTCATCAATAGATTCAATGGAGATCATGATGTTTACTTTCATTCAGTTTGGGTAGATCTGATATTGATTAACCCCCCCTAGTCACGAAAGTTTTTACAATCAATTTGTGCTGCTTATGGCAGAATTAAGACAAACAGCCAACATTCGATCAGCAACGTTCATTTTCTGCACTAAAAATTGTACAAATGCGCAGTGCCCAGTTCTAAGCACAATCATCTAAGTGCACAGAGCTCATTCTAGGCAGAAAAAAGGGCAGGGTGCAAAAGTTTAAAAAAAGGGCATTATTATTCTAAAAAGGCAATAATTTCTTTCGATGGGTCTTACACATTCTATTAAAAAACGTTGTCAATTAGTAAAAGAATTTTTTTTTTACTTTAAAAAAAGTCGCAAGGAAAGCAATCATATTAATTACTAATTTTTATTAATAAATTAACATGTATACCGAGTTAATGAACTAATTAGCTTAGTAATTTATTTAAAATGCATGCATATATTATTAAAATAATAAATGTATGTTTTTAAGTGTCTGTAGTTATGATTTAATAATTAAAATGATTAATAATAATTATGATTTAATGATAGTGGAAGTAACTGCAAACTTTCAAAGACAAGTGCAACAAGGGGGTGTGATGGCTATTTTACCTTTCCCATATTAATCTATGTATTGGCATCAACAACAAACTAAATAAAAAGAGTTGAAAATAACAAAAGTTTAAGAAATCCATTGTAGAGTTTGGGAGGGAAATAAAGAAGGGTTGAGGAAAGAAAGGGCAAAAAGGGTATGGAGTCTATTACATCAGGGCACTATTTTATTTCAGGGGCAACAGGGTGAATTCTTTTGACAAAAAGGGCAACAGGGTGCTGCGCCCTGTTTACCCTGCCTAGAATGAGCTCTGTAAGTGCACTCATTTAAGTGCTAAGCACAATCATTTAAGTGCTTTCTATAGAACTGGTAAATCGGTCGTATGAAATGTTCTCTCTTTTTTTTTTTTTTTTTAATTCTTTAGTGACTTCTCTTTTTTCTTCTGGGCAGCAGCACTTACATATCGATTAAAAAAAATAATATTTATTAGAAATAGGGTGGCAAACCAGGGGTCTGTTAAGAAGAAATTTGGGTCCTTTAACGGACCCTTCACAAAATATCTTTTTATAAAAACGGATCCTTCACAAAATATTTGAACTTAAAAACGGACCCTTCACAAAATAATTCATCTTTTAATCGGACCCTTCACAAATTTGTTTATCTTCATTATTGTTTTGTTAATCGAATAAACCCTTACCAGAAAGGGGAGGGAGAATACAGATGTAAACGAACTCAATTTTGTCTTCGGCAGACGCTTCTTCATTTATTCGTCCGAAATGAATATTCTGCGTTCAGGAGTATAAGCTAAATACCAAATATTTATATGTTGCATCGCTAATTTAGTAGCTGCAATTGCTGTTTATTTTTGAAAATTAAATTTCTTTCATTCTAATTTTATAGTGTTGAGCATAATCTTGTATCTATTTACAATTTTTTAAAACTCCTTGAAAAAGTTTTTTTTGAAATAACGGACCCTATTTTTACAAATTCACAAAAGCGAACCCTGGTTGAAAGAATGCGACTTAACGCTTATTTTATATTCACAAATTACGAGCAATTTTTTCACAATTTTACAAAAACGGACCTTTCACAAAATGTCTGGACAGTCCCCCTGCAAACGGTTGTGTCACTAAAACTAGCACGTTCGGGAAACTCAACTCAAACTACACCGATGTCACGTCTGCACCCACTCAATTTAGAATTCACAAGAAGGCACACAAACTCGAACCGTGCTTTAATGAAATGTCATTAACTAGGCATAAAACACCGATGAATAGGAATCGATTAGGTTGTGCCCTTCTTTCAATTATAGGTATCGGCGAGAGACCAAATTAGGCTTAGTTCTATTTGGAGTAGCTAGACGACGAGAGATTCACACAAGTAAACAAATTCCATTTGGATTCTGAAAGTGAGAAATGGAGGAAAAAAAAAATCGTTTTCACGGTTAATGAATTAAGTAGGACAAAAAGAATTATCAAGGGAATTGAAATTGGCTGGACCTATATTGGACGATATATATATATATATATATATATTGATTGTGTATTTATATCTAATTTTCAATGATGAAAAAATTCAACAAGACTTTGACATTTAATAATTTTAAATCATTGCACTGTACATTATTACGCTAATTGTAAGATTTTTTTTTTATAGTGCATTTCTTCACACTTTGCTCACGAAACAAAATCTACTATACTCTTATAATAACGTATTGATATGACAAATACTTATAAAAGAATTACTTGAATCGAATTTTGTACCTTCTTAATAATGTTTTATTGTAATTAAAAACTCTGACCAACGAGGACAAATGTAATCACATTTTTAAAAAATAATAATCTCTTAATGTTGTATCCTATACTAGGCGCTGGGACTCAAGATGTTGAATGAATTTTACTTCTGGAATTACGAATGTATGCTGTATAATTTTGTTTTGATATATGTTATTTTATAACCGTCGTTGAACAGCAGACCCAATTTTTTGGGTTTACGACTACTAATGTTCAACTCCACAGCCTTGTTATTTTTAACTCAATCCAGAAGACAAGGGAGCTCCTGGATTAAGTATTGGGAGAAATTTGCCTCCGTGGAGGACTTTTTGATGGAACTAACGCACATTTAGATAACATGGGGAGGAAAAATCACGAAAAGCTCTCATGGTTAGCCTGACGGCAAAGGGGAACCTAACCCATGATCCGTCTACTACTCAGGATATTTTACGTCAGCACTGTGGTCGTTAAGAGCCGGGAGCGGAATTCGTATCAACCAGCCATCGCTGGGATTCGAACTCGGTTCTCCTCATTGGAAGGCAAACGCTCTATCCCCCGAGTCACCAGGGCTCTTTGTTTCGGTAATAGTTAAAAGGAAATAATAATAAAAGGAAAGTAAGGCAAAAAAAACTATTGTTTGGGGATAGTTTTTTTTTCCGAGAGAATTTTATAAATACAGGCTGCACATAAAATAACACACTCAGCTCACGATATTTTGGTGTTAGTTCGCGCCAACTGCCTTTGTCAAGGAACTTAAAGTGTTTTAAATTTGTAAATATAAGGGAGGAAATGTGGTGGTGGGCTCGGGGGTGGGTAATTTAAGTTCGTCTCTTTCTCTGATTTTTCATTTTCGCCAAAATTTGGAGATTTCTTTTGGAATCAGCAATCTTTCATGGAGCTGTGATTTCATGCATGTCTGAAAGAAAATTTTACAGAAATTTTTGGCGAAATTCGTGAAGAGGGCATTGAAGGATCAGAACACAAAAAAAAACTTATGGTAAAACTAAAAAAACCGACATTGTAACAAATAAGAATAGAAAGAAAAAAATGGTTTGACCATATCTTAAAATTTGACTCAGAAAGAAGTGTTAGAAGATAATTAGACGAAAAGCCAGGAGGGTCAACTTTAAGAGGAAGACTTGTTATTACTAACTGCAAGAAAAAAATGTTCAACAGCAACAATCTTAAATGAAGCCAGGGATCTTTAAGGGATTAAGCTCCAGAAAGATGATTAAAGGGTAGAATTTTTTCCCTTTGGAGAGTTTTTGAACTAAAATATTAATTATTAAAATACAAACCACTTAAACTATGGCGAATAGTAGGGTTTTTCATACCGTTTAGGAAAGACATAAAATGTTATAGGATCTTTTATATCTGCTTATTTTGTTAGGCATTTGTCCTGAAACCCTAGTGGCTGGACTATGTTTTTCACATCGCTACTTTTTATAAGCAACTTAACCACGGAAGACAGCTACGTTCGTAAATTTAGCTGGGTTTGCAAAATAACACATACTTTTTAATCTTATTGCAGTCATAAAGATTTTAAAACTACCAAAACGAGATCTTATTCTCTACTTGCAAAAATTTAAAAAAAAAAAATGCGCTAGAGGGCACGAGCAAAGATAAAAACATTTTTGAAAAGCTCTGCAGATTACTTCCAAAAGCAATTTTTGTAAATCCTTAAATCCGCACAATTTATAAAGCTTCCGAGGAGAGAAGTTGTAAACAGTAAACAGAAGTTGCCATAGCGAACAACAAAAAACATTTTCCAAGACGCATGCAAGCGGACAAACAGTGAATTTTTAACGAAATAAGACCATATTTCAAAGAATAACTCCCTTTTGATACAAAGCTCCAGACTTCTTCAGAAGTTACATACATTTTTAATACCAGTATACTCAGTTTTTAAATCGCATTTTACGAAAAGCTAAAGTAGGTGCTTTTGAAAGTATCTTGAAGTCCCAAAATTGCCATGCATTTATACACAGACTTATAAGCTTCGTTGATATGATATATACCGTAAATAAATAAATTCTAATGCAATTCAATAGTAAAATCTGAGAAACAAAAATATTTGTATTCACTTTAGGAAAAAAAAAAAAAAAAGAGAGTTCGAATTTAAATACATCTTTGGATTCTCTACTCCCTCTATTTCAATATATCACTAAAAATAATAACAGCGATAAAAAACAACGACAGGGGATTTAAGAAAGAAAAAAAAAACCGGGAAAAGGGCCGAATGTTTGGCCAAATATTCGGCAAAAGAATCAAGTTTGCCGAATTTTTTATTCGGAGGGAAATTTGAAGGCATTTAATAAAGAATAATCTAAAATCGCATTTTCTTACAATTACAATACAGAACCCGTTATCCGGAAATCAGAAAACCGGAAAACCAAAAAACCGGAACGAAATTCGATTAGTTTTCCCGTCATTTTTTAAAAAAAAAATTTTTTTTTTCCTCATAAGATTTTAGGATTTTTCGTTCGTTTTTGAAAGATGTTTACCTTACCATCATTTTGGAAACAATCATTAGTGTATTACTTCATCGTTTTTTCTTCTTTTTAAGATTATTTCCATTTTTTTTTTTAGTTGGGTTTAACTATAAAAAAAAAACGGCTTTTTGTAGCGATTCAGAAAACCGGAAAAATCAGTTATCCGGAATATCGATGGTCCCGATCGTTCCGGATAATCGGTTCCCTACTGTATTAGAAATTATCGTTTCTACATTTATACAATAATTGTTTCTACAAATATTTGTTAAGTTCTAAAACTTATGTTTCGAAAAACAAAAAAGCGAAATTTGAAGAACCATCAGTTAGTTGTTGTGTAATACTGATATTTTTAAACTTATATTCAGGCAAGTCGATTTTGCCATTTTTACAACACTTTATGTTTCGAAAATTGAGATTTTTTTCTTCATTTGTTACATTTTTGCTTGTTTTATTTAATAAATAAAGAGCAGTATTTTAATGGAGCGTTTTTAATAATTATTCATTTATTGTTACTTATTTCCTGTGGTACGAGAGATAACCGGTAACTTAGAAGAAAACTATCATTTTCAACGTTAAAGTTATATTTCAGAACTAAGAACAAATTTTTATCTGTTTCTCTTTTGCTTTTTTATTAACTTTACTTTTTATCAGCGTTTTTATTAAGACAGCATTTTCTAAAGAGCGTTTCTAATGAACGTTATTCTTTTATGGTCGCTTTTTTTCTAATAATACAGCAATGTGAAAAAGTTAAATTGAGATTTTTATCGTTTAAAATTTAGTACGATTTTTGTTTTAGTTTCTGGCTAGTTTTTTCTTTTTCAAAAACACGAGAATGAGTGAAAAGAACGATGTTTTTTTGAGGAATTATCCCCATATTGATTTTATAACTTTATTTTATATTATTTATTTATTTTTTGTCTTACACGTTATTACATAGAATTTTCTTTTTAGCAATTTTACACAACAAGAAACAATCAAATGGAGACTTTAATATATAGTTCTAAATAAAACTTATTTTATTTCGTCTTTATCAGCATTGTTCATGAAAAACCAAAACAAATAATGAGTTCAAGGCATTTGTAATAGTGACTTTTAACTCAAAAGACAAGGCGCTTCAATATCAAGCTCCCTAACTCGCCTTCAAGGAAACGTTTTGAGTAGAACTAGCCCATACATGCTTCACGCGGAATGATAACAAAATAAATAAATAAATTAAGAAAGAAAATTTCTCTCAGGTAGAATACACATCCTTTAAAGAGTTGGGGGAAAAAAAAACTCCAATCATTTTCGAAATCCTGCTAAATATGATTTCGATCACGACAAACAATAGATAATGGCACCAATTTTTTTTCTTTGTGCTGAGGAAATAGCTCAGTTCCGTTCCCTGTCTGCTGGTTGGGAAGAATGTCCCAAATAATTCGAAAAATAGAAGAATTTCGAGATAAACTTCTAAAAAGCGGTCGGCGAATATTGCCTCAGGTCCTACTAAACGAAAGACAAGAAGCCACCCAGCAACATCAGGTGGAGATAGGATTTATTTACCTTTTCATCCCTATATTTGGCTTCGAAGTCAAACAATGATTTATTTTAAAAGAAGCGGTATTTCTTATTTTTTTTGGGGTGAAAAAGTAGATGGAACAGGATTTAAACGCCCATACAACCTGAATAAAATTTAATTTAAACATTTTTTTTCTTCAAAACTCCTACAAAAAAAAAAAAAAAAAAAAAAAAAAAGAAGTTTAATTGTCCTCTAGCAGTGCTATAATTTTAACACCATCTTGAAGAAAATAATTATCGATGCTCTAGAACGGACAAATAAATTAAATATTTTAAAAGTTATTATACGGTGGGCCTATGTCCATAAGATCGTGAGTTCGATCCCAGCCGACCGAAGACTCCCCGGGTAGTAGGTGGTGACTTACGCACGTTAACACGTTGAATGCCCGTTTGGCCACGGTAAATAACTACAAATTAAATCTGCGACAGACAGACAGCAAGACATATTTTGCTAGTTTTTTAAAAGGTTTAGCATGATATATATGAAAAAAATGGTGAATTATATAAGCCTACGAATTGTTTAGAAATAGTGGTGGATATAAATTTATTAAATAATCTTGGCTTCGCCGGTCACCGGTGACCCTCATGGCATTCAACGTGGCAAATCTGTCGGGGTCACAAAATCCTCCAAGTTCCCATAACAAATCAATACGACATGTGGATGAATGAATGGATGGATGTATGAATGGGTTAAAACGGGTTGTGACGTGAGTGTGGCTGAAATCGTATTCTTGGCCCTAAAGAGCGCCACTGAAAAACAAGAAACGCACCCTCTGCCTTAAATTCGCTTGGTTTCATCAGGCAGGCTTACTGATATTTGCAAGTAGCATTAGGAGCAACAACAACAGAAATTATTACATTAAAAATAAAAAACCGCCCATTTGGCGAGATTGTTCCACCTAGATGAAAATTACCAAAATCAATGAATAATTTGCACTATGATGTGATTCGAAACAAGATTCGAAACTTCGAAAGGAATTGATTCCAATGATTCGAACCACTTTGATGATTCGTTTTGCCAAACTCTACTCTAAAGTAGGTATCTCAGACGACCAGCTGACTCGCCTACAAACCGCTTAGTCGTTCCACACTGTTTCGAAATATTTAGATTTAGACCAAAACAAAGAAAATAAATTATAGACGAACATTTTTGTACGTGTAGATCTCACTTCATTAAAATAATATTATTTAATATTCTTTTATCAAACATACAGTTTTATTTTTTTTCTCTTTTATTTTATTTATATCAATAATCAAAATCAACTCAAAAAAATTCTCATTAAATGCTAATAATTTATGTATGAAGACAAAATTATTTTTTTCTCTCTCTCTTAGTTAATATATAGTTAAAGTTATACAAATACACATTTATTAATTTACGATTAATAAAATTGTTCTAGAAAAATAATACCATTTTTTTTCTTCATTTGGGAAATAAAAACAGTGCCCGGCATAAAAAATATATAAATTTGTTATTTTGAAAAGAGATCACGATATATTGTGAATATCGATATTTTCAAAGGATATATGATATATTAATAATTCCAATTTCGCCCCAGTACTAGTAATCTCTCCTTCCTTTGACCTTACGCGCATGCGTCGTTCCAAAGATGAATTAAACTACAGCTTCAACGGCAAAAATAGTTGCCGAGAGAATCTGAATTTTTTCAATTTTTTATACTTTTAAAAATCAATTAAAAATCTTTCAAATTATCCGCTTTTCTTCTTTCGGGTCTTAAATTCAAGGGATGCATATGTTTATCTTTGGCAACGCAATTTTTAATATGAGGATAAAAAAATAAAAAAAGAACAAAATTTATTTATAGTGCATTGAACTTGCAATATTGAATAGATTATTCTTCTATATCCTAAATATTTCCTCGTTAACGTGTTTTCAAACGCATAATTTAAGAGAAAAAGGCTTACACTTATATTAAAAATCAACTATAAATAGTCAATGATTTCGAAATATTCCATTAGTAATCGAAATTTCGTGTCATCTACGATATCAAATAAACGGAAATTTTTTTATTTCACGAGAAAAATGCATTTTCATTTTAAATTCCGCAATAAGAGCATTCTGAAACACAATTTTCTATTAAATTTACTCTTGCCAAGTGCAAAAATATTTCTATCAACTACAAAACAAACTTTCACGTTATTAAAGGGAAAAAAAAGAGCACAAAATATTAGTGAAAAGTGTTCTACCATGAATCAAACGATCGAAGTTTTCAACCACTAAAAACCCCTACAAATGATCCTAATCTCTGTGAGAACAAATTAGTAACCCTAGAGAAAGATGGATCATAGTTGGTTGTCACTTTTAGAACTCATGCTGAAAGAGTTCTGCACTGTAATTTAGAACGTTTGAAAAATCTTCGAAACTCACATGAGAAAAAGAAGTTTGATAAATAGCTGGAGCTATATGTGAGGTTAGGTTAGGTTAGGTTAAAGGGCGATTCGAGTCATTTTTTAACAGTTGAAAATGGGCGGTATCGGGATTGTATCTTTCGATCCATCTTTTTATGGAATAAATGTATATTCAACCACACTTAAAAGGAGTACCCAGTACGAAGCACAATATATACAAAATACTTCTTTATACTCCAGAATTTAAACTTTCCTGTCGATAATAAGATGTTATTTATAACCGTTGTTGTACAGACTACCCAATTTTTTTGAGTTTGCTGCTACCAATGTTCAACTCCATAGCTTTGTAATTTTGAACCCAATCCAGAAGACAAGGGAACTCATGGGCCAAGTACTGGAGGAATTTTTGATGGAACTAACCCGCATTTGCGTTACATGGAGAGGAAAACCACGAAAACCTCCCACGGTTAGCCTAACGGCAAGGGGACTCTAACCCATTATCCGTCTACCACAGAGGATATTTTACGTCAGCAATCAGTGTTTTCCGGTGTCGCATGCTTAAATAATCTCTCTTGTTGCTTACAATATCTGAACTTATTATAATTCTAATTGACTATGCGACGTATCTAATGGAAATTACTGTAATCGAATGAAAAATACAGGATTTATTCAGAAAAATTCACTTTGACTTTTTTTTTCAGAGTTGAGGGAAATATATATTGTTCTGCGTTTGCAAAAAGATGCATTTGCCAAAACACAATTTTTTTCGCCGAATTTACGATTTTATCGCATTTGGCGAATGTTTAGCGCAGGCTCCGATTGTATTCACATACTTTCAAAGAAAAAAGAAAATTATAAGTACTATTCTTCTTCTTCTTATTTTTTTGTGAAATAGAATGTCATTTGTAATGGACTTAAAAGGACGCCATATCACGGGAAATTCTTTCCACGGGAACTTCTGTTTCATCTCCATTGATATCCAATATATTTTAAAATTTAACTACAGAGAAAGTAAAGTTTTAAATGGCAAAAAATGTTTTTAATAAATTGAAATACAAACAAACAATTGCAGAATTACTTTACCTCACTGTAATACCGCCATAATTTGTTTTCGCTTAACATTTTTTTCAGCAGTTGAAACTTCAAGGTTTACTCTAAGCTTACTCAAACTCACTTTTTCTATACTTATTACTATTAAATTACTCATGTAGGAGAAAGAGGATTCGCCTTGAAGGGTTTCTTTCGCTATATAGCGTCTTCTTTAAAAGTCTCATTAGAGGGAGGGTAAGAACGTAAATTTTTATTAAAAAAAAAAAAAAAAAAAAAAAAAAAAAAAAAAAAACATAAATGCAAAACAAGTTTTAGCAAATTTTAAATATATAGAATGTATATAGATGGATTAGTTTAGAATGCAAAATAACAATTTAAAAGAAATAAAAGTAAAATTGTAATGAACTGTTACATTTAGGCCTGTTAGAATCTATAGCAAAACTTTCAGTTTCTAAAACAACTATACTTATCATCCAACTCAATTTTTAGCTTAAGCAATTTATATTCAGGGAGATTTTCAAGTTAGTTTTCAACGATGGCGGAGCGAGGAAAAGTTAAATAATTTTTAATTTGAGCAGAGGAAAAAAACGGTTAACCTTTGAATACTGTAACAGTTTTTTAGAGACTTTGAATTTCGAGAAAATGCTAAACTAGTCAACATTTGAAAAAGTAACATAACAATAGAAAAAATACTCAATAGAGCGAAAACACACTCTATTGTTGGTGGTCCTACCCAGCTTGTGGGATTTGAGGGCACTTAAATAAAAAGTGCAGGTACCTAATTATAAAAATGCAGTTACAAAGAGACATTTTTGAAAAAAATGATTAAATTTCTTAGGATTTTATTTAACTAACCTTCCTACTGGCAGACAGTTTAAAGGAACGTTAGGGATTTTTAAATTTCGCCAATTGCAAGCTTGAAAACAAATAAATGCAAGACATCATCTATATTATATCAACGTATATTTTTCAAAGATATTTAATTTACTCAAAAGTCACTTAGAATCTCCATTTACTCAGTTTCTCACTTAACATTTGGAGGAAGCAGTAACAGAGGCCATGGACCAAGATTGGCTGTAGCGCCAGGGAGTCATGTTATGGTACTTGTTTCTACCGTAATTAAATAAACATCATTGGTCAAGATAGCAACGCGATTTGATACGAAACTGATTAATACAAAAAAAGTAACATTACAAATTTTTTAATATAATGTGAATATGAACAATTAACAAAAGTTTTTTTCATTCATTAATTTTATTGAAAAATTATCACAATTAATAATAAAATAATTTTTAACTCAAACAAAAGAAAATCAACAATTGCAAAACAACCCTGGCGATACATTTAAAATTCTTTTATTCTTATTTTTATTCAACTTCTCCTCTACCTTTTGAATAAATTTGAATATTACGAATTTTTTTTAGAGCGAGAACAGAAAAAAAAACAACAAAAAAAAGTCTAAAACCAAACATTAACTCATTAAAAACATTATGCATTGACCTTGTCTGGTATATCAACACCTGCCGGGAATTAAAAGAGCAAGTAAACATTAATGATGAGGAAATAAAAAATAGCATGCAATGCAAAAACACCTGGTGTACGTTGAGATATGATCACGATGTCTTTTGTCCCGTTTAAATCAAAAGCCACGCTTTAATTGTATTTAAAAAGTACTGTATCATCTATTCCTAACAATTATTCGTTTTTTATTAAGAATAGATGCAATATACATTTACATGGTGTAATTCTAGCAATAATTTTTATAAGCCTGAACAGAATTACAAAATGCTTCTTAGTTATACGCGTTTTTGAGCAATTAGGACCACTAATTTTTATTGGTTTAGGAGTGGTTTCGAGCGTTTATTTTCTTTGGATTTGCAGCATCAGTTTTAATTGCGTTTATTTTGGAGTAGTTCGTAGTGTAGGATGAATTTTATTTGTTTTGTAGAAGTTTGGTTAGTTAATTATAATTGGTTTTGTTGTAGTTTGAGGGACCGTTCAAATATTACGTAAGTAGCTAAGGAGGGGAGAGGATTTGTAATTGGGAAATGAGCAATGCTTAAGCAGGACACTTTTTTTTTCTTCAAAATTTTGTAAAAAAGCAAAATAAAATAAGCAACAAAAAAAAAAATGCAAATGGAAAAATTTTGACTATGAAACAATAGAATTGGGATGAAAAGAAAGTGGAAAAATTTCTTAAAGAAAATTCGAATCAAAATTACATAAAATAAATTAAAACGTGAACTTAATTTAATTTCAAAGTTACATATATTTATTTGAATTTAATCCCGAAGTCAGATTAATACAGTAAACGTCAAAATAATAACCGTTATTTTATAACCGTCGTTGAATAGCCGACCCAATTTTATGGGTTTACGACTACTACGTTCAACTCCGTAGCCCAATTTTGAACCCAATCTAGAAGACAAGGAAACTCCTGGATCAGTACCCCCAGAGGTATTGATTTGCTATGGGGAGCACTTTGCGACTAGACAGATTTAACGTGCATCAGTCACCATTTACTACATGGGGAGTCTCCGGCCGGCGGGGATCGAATCCACGAACTTTTGGACATGGACCTAGTACCCTACCAACCTATCCTGGCCTCAAACATTTGTATTTGTAGAAAATGGGATTTTCTGAATCAGAAAAATCAGGGAAAAAAAAGCTCAAAATAAGGACAAATAAGATCAAAATATTTTTAATCTGGCAAAATAGGGCACACAAAGACAATTGCAAACCCTGTATTACAGAAAAGAGTCTAAAGTTCCGAGAAGAAAAAAAAAGATAGCAAAGTTGGATTACTTTAAAGAACTTAATGGAAGCACAGGGAATAGGCCGCTATTTTTATAAGCAACATTATAGTCAAATATTCAAGGACCCTACTTATGTCTCCAGAGATCTACACTGAATTAACAATTATCTCATATTCAAAATGGCAGACACAATTAATGCTTTGGTTAAACTTTTATTTAAAAACAAATAACGAAAGCGACGAAAAACAATAAGTAACACAATCCACATGTCAAGGATTCAAATTATTCCTATCTGACTACGCGCGCTATCTCCTCCACTAGAGGAAACTATCTGGTCTAGTATCAAAAGGAAAAAGATAACCAGCTCCATTACAATGCATGCATCAATAAACTTAGAGATATTATTTAAACAAAAATTCTAACAGATATAAATAAATAAATAATTGGTTTTAATAGTATTTTTAAACTACAGGACGATATTTAACGTAGACGGATTTAAGTATTTTTGGTCACTTTAATTTTATGTATTTAGCTGTCATACTGATTGGAATTCATTCTTGTAAAATGTATAATATGGAAGGTAAAGAAGGGGAAAAAATACTTTTTTTTAGAAGGATAAATGTTATAACACTTAAACACAATCTATAAAATATTAGTTTAAATTTTATGCATCTCCTAAGCCTACCAGCTTTGTTCAATAAGATGAGTATATAGTCAAGAGTAGACATATGATCGTGAAGAGTTAAAGCATTTGCCAAAGACCCGAGCCATAAATAATGACAGAAAATGTGATTTACACCTAGAAAAATGTAGCCTAGAAGTAACTAAATTTATAAAAGAGATAAAAAAAAATAATTAAAAAAACTTTTGGCTATTATTTTTTCAGTTTTTTTTAAAAACAATTTTTGATGCAATATCACAAAAAAAAAAAAAAAAAATTCTTTCTTTTCTTACATATTGTAGGTTAATTTAATAGTTCATTTATAGGACGTCCACTCGAAGCCCTGTGTGTACGAGCTCCGTATTTATTTAGCCGTCACCGTCTGCGTGAAACTGTTTTTACATTTGCCTATAAAATAACAACACTAAAAGTGTACTTTGAATTTTTTTTTCTAAATAATTATTAAATCTATTCGTCATTGTATTTAAATAAATCATAATATAACATTATGCATGTTTGTTACTACTTAAGATGCAATTTAACATTTGAAATATTTATTATTTTTTAGTTCGCTAAGATTTGAGGTCCACGTACGTGTACCTAAAATTATTAACCATTTCGTCAATAGTGTAATGACTTACGGGAGTCAAATAGAAATTCGGAACTGTAAAATATTTTTTTGTTATATTCCTTTATACTTCAGTGGTGAAGAAGTTAAATGGAGCAGAAAGCAATAAAGAAAGAGTCAAAGTTTTTTGAGCGATAAAATTGATTGAGTGAATTTTGCAGTGATAAAACTGATTAACCGATCATATTTCCCTACATTACAGCAGCCGATTAACTATTTCAAACGAAGTTTTACTTAAATATGCAGTTGGGTTTGAAAAAAAAACAACAACATGAGTTCACTTAAATGCCACGTTATTCTAATTAGAGCTGTGTAATTAGTTGCATCGGCACCATTGGCATGGGTATACATTTCTCTTAATAATTTGAAATCTCTATAAGTCCCCCTCAATATTTCAGACTAAAAATTATCATCAATTAAATTGCTTTAAGTTTCAAACAAGTATATAAAGATATAAAAACAAATAAAATTAGTAATCTATATATATATTTCTCTTACACGGCGACAAAAAAAAGCCTCATTACAACTCTCCGAATGGCAACGCTAGAAAATCGACTAATCCTTATCCGCTAAAAATGTCACATGCCAAATCTAGCTGAGATGGTTCAACATATAGCGCTTTTAAAAACGGAAACTGAAATAACCAGAGTGTAAAATATTATGTGCTTATGCGCATTGTATTTTTTGTTAAATAATAAATAAATTATTTAATATATATCAGTTTGTAGAAGGTAACGAGAAGAGTTTTGTGGTTGCTATGGTGACTATTTAGAATGTTAATTTTTTTTTTTTGAGTGAGTGTGAGATTTGTCTTTTGGAACTGAGATGCTGTAATTTTATTGTTTAGTTAATAAATCTTCCTTTTATATTAAACGTGATAGTAGTTTCCTTATTTATTTAATTCGAAGTCCTTTGAGTTTTATTTGAGGTCAGTTTATTTTGTATATTTTGACAAGAGAGATCATTCTCACCAAATGTCATTTCTTCCGAAATTGAATGGCTTGTTTATGCAGGTTTTTCCATTGCAATTCACTTATTTCAATTTTTAATAGACTTAATTATAGCCAAAATTTTAACCTTTTTAAAGAGATATCAGTTTTAGAAATTTTATCTTAAGATTTTATACTATAGCACATTTCTAATAGGCTTAACGAATTACATGTCATTTATTTGAATTCAAATTTATTTTAATGACTTAGTATTTACTAAAAAAGATGTAATTAAAAAAAAGTTGTTATATGGATTTGAATGATTGTTTTGAATTCTTAGAATTTTGTGTATTTGCAAGTTAGTAGCGAGCGAAGCAAACCATATAAGATTACGTAGAAATTTTCGGGGGTTGGCGAGCGTTAGCGAGCAGGGGGCGCAGCCCACTAGTTCTAATTAATAATTAAAAGGGCCGGGATAGCCTGGTCGGTAGGGCGCTGGGCCCATATCCAAGAGGTCGTGGGTTCGATCCTCGCCGGCCGAAGACTCCCCGTGTAGTAAATGGTGACTGATGCACGTTAAATCTGTCGAGTCTCAAAGTCCTCCATGTTCCCACAACAAATCAATAGCTCTGGGTGTACTGATCCAGGAGTTTCCTTGTCTTCTGGATTGGTTCAAAATTACAAGGCTACGGAGTTGAACGTTAGTAGTCGTAAACCTATGAAATTGGGTCGGCTGTTCAACGACGGTTATAAAATAAAATAAAATAAAATTAATAATTAAAGAAATAAGCCTTTTGAAGGTAAGTATTTTTTTTGTTATGCGTGAAACTTATAAAACTATAGTGAATGTGTAATTTTATTTCATCCCAATCAAAAATCGGGCCCATGTGACGCTCCTGGTTAGTTGTAATATTTGAGCGATTGAGACAACTTAAAACTCCATTTAAAATCACATTTTGTATTATAACAGTTGTAAAAATAAATTTTAGAAGTATATATTCGTACAAAACATTAAAAAACCATTACAAGAAATAAACTACAAGTCAATATCTCACATGCACACTAGTATATGTATATAAATGTCTTGTGACAAAAAAAAATTGTTAACTGTTTAGTGGAACTAGGATACAATTAAGAAGAGTACAATAAATTCATTCGCATTTCATGTTAAGTTAGTAACTTAGCAAAATAAATTTAGTTTCCAAATTTATAAATTAAAAGTTAACTTATAAAAAATTCATATAATAATCTCTACTTTTTAATAGTTTTAATGATTTTCTGTCTGTTTCTTCACTAATTCATTTAAACATAAGCTCAATAACGTTCAAACGCTCTCTAAGTTAGCGATATAATTTAAATGATTCTCATAATTTTCGCTCGATTAATTTCATTTATATAATTAATAAATTCTGGTCTAAATAATTTTCAGAAGACTCTTTTAATCCACAGGACCAAACTTTAAGCTAACCGGAGTAGAGCAGTTTTTTTCAAAGACTCAAATGCAGCTAAATGTCTTCGTCTCCGACGTCCTGCTTTCAATTGTTAATAACATTTTGAGTGGGCCAATTAAGCGTTGAAAGCACAAAGAGCAAAATGATGGAGATAAAAAAAACAGTAACATAATACCCCATATGAAGGTTACTAATTATTCAAATCCATGCATACAATAAACTGGTTTCAAAAGAAATAGAAGAGGACGATAACTTACTTACCAGCTAACATAAAGAATCAAACTCTGCAGAGACATGTTTTCAACGAAAATCCGGGATGCATTTATGCAATTAAAAAAAAAGATACAGTGCTCATTCACAAAAATGTCCCGACGAAGGACCGCGAAACTTGAATTATACTCCTAAGAGAGGGAAAAATGGAACGTTGTAAACGTAGTTGCGGTGATATGAAAGAACACAAACAAAAAGAGAAAAACGTCGGCCCTGAAAAAGAACACAAATACACACACACACGCCACTGATAATACCACTGCGGTAGTTAGCAACCAGCGGGAACTACGCTTGCATCGCTCTGAATAGGCTTCGCGACTTGTATCCGCTTTCGCTGCAGAAGTTGAGTGACTTTTGGCGAAGGATGACCGGATTTGGCGACGTTGAAAAAGGTGATTTTTCGAGGCAAGGGCGGCGCGATAGATACTGCGGCTTTAATGACTCCGTCATATCGCCTCAAAAATTATCAATACTTATTGTAACATTGTAAATATAAGATGCTGATTATTTTCGCATATAGAATATTATCGAAAAATAATCAGTTTATTTCGCAATCATTGATGAATGGAATCGGCGTAGAGAATAGTTGATTTGTACTCGGTATTGCAAAAAATTGTTTCTCAGAAATTTAGAGCACGAATCAGATGAATTTTATTATTATAATTGTAGAAATGCAGTCTAACTAATGCTGATTTTTTAAAAGTGTTTATTGTATTACAAATTATGATGCCAAAATTAAAAAAATTAATGGACAAAGAATCTGAGTTTGATTTTACTTTTCAAAGAAGGGAGAAAAATCAGAAAAAATATTTTTTAAGTAGGGTTATAAGTGGGTAGGTGGGGCGCATAAAAAATTGTGACATTTTGCGGGGAAAATGATATATAATTTAGTCAAACAACAATGATATGCTAAGGGGCGCCGGGAGGTCACGGGATATCGCTTCGGCCTCCCAAATAAATATTTTCGGCGAATTTCGTCTGGCCGTATGGCATTTACGAAGAATCATTTTCTCTTATTTTATTTAGAAAACAAATAATGAAATTATGAACAAAGCGTCTCACTTTGTTTAAGTTTCTAATATTTTGGAGTAGCCTTTTATGTAACAGGGGTGATTGTGAACCCAAGTCAAAATTCCGGAAAATTTCCTGAATTTGAAAAAAAAAAAAAAAACAACAAAAAAAAAGTTTAAATTGAAAAATTAGAAAAAAATTTAAACAAGGTTTTTTTTCCCTTTTCTCAATATTTCTTAGTTTACTAAAAATATATTTAAAATTTTACACATACCTATACCATTTACACATACCTATGATGACCTGGAGAAGTAATAAAAATTTACAAATATGTCTTTTTTCTTTTCTTTTTTTTTTTGAGTTATGATTATAACAACTATTTAGTGATAAAAAATGAATATTAATCATGTATATAAGCTTATAAAGTATCTCTGTGGCTCTCCCTTACAAACAAATTAAATAAACTGTGTTTTTAAGTTCCACCTTTAACCTTGATTTCCGGAAACTTAAGTGATCAATGATTTTTTGAAACGTCTGGACTTTCGATCTCCGGAAACTTCCGGATCACTGTTAGCGAAAAATCCAGAAATCAGGATTTTTTCCGGAGCACAATCAGCACTGATGTAATCAATATGAAAAAATTTTACGACATACAAATTGGGATATTAAAAAAAATTATAAGAAAAAAATGAGGAAATTCAAAGAATTGCGCCAGAACTTTAGGGAGTAGCGGGCGATAGCGAGCAGAAAGCAGAGCTCTCCTGCGATTTATAAAGAAAATATTAACAAATATGTGCCGATATAAATTACGTGTCCATTAAATTGGTGAGAGGCTCTTACAAAAACCCTTCAAAGCTACGAAAAAAAAGTAAAAATTAATTCTAACTGCGAATTATCAATAGTAATTTTAAAGTAATCATTTTTATTTCATCTGTTTATATCTTAGTTTAATTTAATTTATTGAATTATTATGTATATTAATTGGAAGAATTCGGCATAAAGTTACGTTTACTATATCCGCCTCTACTTTATTAGGTTAACTTTTTAAATTCGCCAGTTTAATTTATTTTAAATAAGTTGAGCAAATTTTTTATTCATAATAAATTCTTTTTTTTAATTAACTGCTAAAACCATATTGTCATTTTAAGCCATAAAATAAGTTTCTCAGGATACTTACTTTATTCCTATCTGGTCTTCTAAGAGAAATGCCGAATACTAAATTATAAATTATTCATTTTATGGAATACTGAAAAATTATTTTTTCATCTTAGCTGCGAATAAATTAATTTCTTTTTTGATATTTATTTGTCAAATGGTTAATTATTTATTTTATTTTTTGATTAGAGTAAAAGTAACGCAGTTTCGTAACAGCCCTCTGTGTGCCAGGGGGTTCATGGAGATGAAGACTCCACTATGTGACCGATTGTTTTATATAAATATTAAAATAAGAAGAAAAAAATATCAGATCGTAATTAAAAAACTGTGAATATAGTCGTAACTCAAAATTTATTGGTCTTATTTTTTAAAAATTTATTGGTCTTATATATATTGTTATTTAATTATCTTACGCGCTCTGAATTAAAAATATTACAAAACAAAATATACAAAAGCTAATGAATTACATATTTATCAATGATTTGGTTAAATTCGAAGCTTCATTCGGCATTTCATTAGAAATTTCCGCCCTCCCGAAAGCGTAAGTCCACGGCGCTTTTCTCATTTATATGCTGCTTCATTGCAGTCTTAGTCCAACCTTAATCTATGCAATGTTAAAATTTAATTAGCGAAAAAACAAAAATAACGATTATACATCATTTTTTCCCGAATCTTATTTATTCAGCATGGCAATCTTATTTATTTTGCATGGATTCCAAAAATTTAGGCTTAAAAATATTTTATTCCCTAAAAGATTTTTTATTTTATTTAATTGTGTAGTACCTGTATGGAAAGAATAGTATACATTTGTGTACTCAAGATGTGAATAAAGCAGGGTTGGGGTTTTGGACAAGACACGTGGGTTTTACTGTCTTAAACTGGGTTTTACTGTCCTAAACTGGGTTTTACTGTCCTAAACATGGGTAAAACTGTCCTAAACTGGGAAATACTGTCCTAAACTGTCTTAAAGTGTCCAAAACGTTGAACTTTGGTAAAAGGTAAAAATTCTATTAGGTGTAACTATTGTACATATAATAATTACATGTATCAATAAATATTTGATATTTATACAATTTACTGTAATTTATTACAAGAAAATAATATAATATAGTAGGGAAAAGTTTATAATTTTTGAAGCTCCACAATTCAGTGAACAACAAAAGTGAATACCTAATCCTTTAAATATAAATATGCTTTTAATACTGATAAATAATATTTTGCATCAGGATAAATATGGCAATATTAAAAAATAATTTTTCTTAAAAAAAATACTAAATTTGTTCAAAAATTAACCTTTTATTTTTCACAATATTTTTTTAAAATTTTTTTATAATTTCTTCATTACAGGATGATAAAAAAGACATCTATTTTAAAAAAAATTGTTTTTAAATATAAATATATTAGTTTAAATTGAAAATAAAAAATAACTGAAAAATGTATTAACAGTTTTGAAGGGTATAACATCAGTTTCAGTTACTGACACTGGTGATGTATCACCCCTATGCTAAAAGAATTGAACATGAATGAAATAAAAGTATTCTTGAATAGTACTATAGATAAATAAGCCTGTTTATGACGAACCAAACACTTAGTCCCTAATATTTTATTTTTAACCTGTATGGCAAGGCCAAACTTCAGTTATGTACTATTGAATGAGAGGACCAATTGAACTAGATTACTGATTAATCTTCCTTTGTTTAAATTGAAGAGTCAAACAATATTAATAAAACATTATACTTTTAAAAACAATTATTCTCTAGTATATTTAATTATCAATATGTTATTAGTTCTATGTTTATTTTACCTCTTAAATATTGTTCAGATAAAATTGTGACATAATTTGAGTAAAAGGGTTTCGGACAGTTTAAGACAGTTTTGGACAAAGGGGTTTTGGACAGGACGGTTTAAACCAGGGTTTAAACCGTGGATTAATCCATTCTGTCCTAAACCTTGCCAACCCTGGAATAAAGATAAGATTTTTCCACTTCTGTAACAGATGTTTCGTTTCAAATTTTAACTACTAATACTACCTTTATTATTTTCTATTTTATTTCATTTTATAACCGTCGTTGAACAGCCGACCCAATTTTGGGTTCACGACCACTAATGCTTAGCTCCGTAGCCTTGTAATTTCGAACCCAATCCAGAAGACAAGGAAATTCCTGGATCAAGTATTAGGAGAAATTTGCCTTCGTGGAGGACGTTTTGATGGAATTAATCCGCACTTGAGTTACATGGACAGAAAAACCACGAAAACTTCCCACGGTTAGCCTGATGGAAAACTGATGTCGTAAAGTATCCCTGAGGATACTTTACGTCAACACTGTGTCGGTGCGAGCCGGGTGCAGAATTCGTATCGGCCAGCCATTGCTGGGATTCGAACCCGTTTCACCTCATTGGAAGGCGAACGCTCTATCCCCTAAACCACCACATCACGGCTCTTAGTATTTTCTAGGTCAATAATGTTGATTGCCAATTGACAATTTTAACAAAATCTTTAAAAAAAAGTCCAAAAAACTACCTTAAATAAAAAAATTATTATTTTTGCCAGTGTTTCACATTGACTGATAAAATTTTTTTTTCTCTTAATCATTACAATATATTCTTTGACATGGTATGAAAAACATTTCATGAAAGTTTTAAGGAACATTTAGAAATACTCAAAAAGTAGCATTCAAATTTTTTTTTTACTTATTATTTTTTAAAAATTTCGAATAAAGTAATTTTTTTTTCAAATACCCATCCCTTGCCCTTCCCCACCAAAAAAAATTATAAGCCATGTTATCAAACGAATGGATTAGGCAAAATTGTTCCAATAATAATAATAATAATAAAATAAAAAAAAAAAAAAGACAAGAAAAGAAATGAAAAGGGTATTAGGACTCTTTAATAAGCGAAGGGAGTAGAGACCTCGGGGCTTCTTATCCAGGGCCTCGAAATTTATCAAGAGAAGAATTTATGAGAGACGATGTAGTTTATTACTTTCACATTGAATGTTATGTATCTTACTTCCCGGTTGATCTGGACACCAGCCAACAGCTTTATTTCTTACCAAAAAAATTTTTTTTTCTTTTCAAAACCAGGAAATCATATGTTACTTATCATATACTAAGTAAAAAACAACTTGTATCCTATGCGAGAAAAAACTTTATGTTCAAAAGAAGGATGAGGTTTTGCCACTGTAATTTTTTACTGTAATTATTGCTTTACTAATACTATACATACCTAAACATAAACGTTACAATTATGAAGTGTTAGGAAAGATTAAGAAAATAATAAGTTCATTGGGCCAATAAGGGCCTGATTAGAAGGGGGCTTTTGGGGCTATAGCTTCCATCCCCCAAGTTTCTTAAGGCCCTGTAAGGGATCTTTGAAGTTTATGAATTTTTGAAATTTATGTTTTCAACCGTAATGTTTTACAATCTTTCTAAAGAATCATTAAAAATTGTATTGCAAATTTCGGAAATAAGAGCATTTTTTTATTTGTCTTTTATACTTCTGAAGCCCTTTTTAAGCTTCTACCCTTCGCAGTACTTTATAATTTTATCTAAAGTCTTTTTCTGAAACCATCAACAAAACAGGAGGAGGGGGGGGTTTGGTTGGTAAAAATATTACAAGTTTAGTAAAAATGCAAAATTTTGTTGAAACACGTCCAAAGAAACAAAATAATCTTCTAGTATTTCTTTAGAAATTTTTAAAAAAAAAAAATCAAAAACTGAAAACGTCTCTTTGATTATTTTCGGGTAGTGTAGATACTTGAATGCATTTTACATTTTAAATAAATTTTGCAAAAAAAAATTAAAGATTTCAAAAAGTTTTTTCTTTACGAATTTCTGTAAAAAAAATAGGGAAATTTTAACTACTTATGTATAAGTACTGCACCAATTTGCACATTAGCCCCAAGTCACTTTACACCCCAATACAATCAACCTTAGGCTCAATGAAGTTAACGGTTGTTTTTCTATTAATGATACTCTAGCTATTTTACCTATTAATGTAGCAACACCATATAACAAGTTCATAATATATTTAAAACTAATTCACATGATTCGTAAAAAATTCCCAATTAAAAACTAACACAGACCGCAGGAAATATGTTAATAGTCTTCTTGATGCAGTCCCCATTTAGAAACAATAAGTTAAACATTAAGGTATCTTAGATTTAATGGCCTTGAGGGGTAAGAGCATTTGACAATGTCAACCTTCATCTATCAAAAGATACCCCAAATTGAGTTAGCGTGTCTTATGTACTAGTGAATTGATGTTTAATAATTGTAGTGGTAGTTACGCCACAGCCTTTTATATGTTTTTCATATACAACGGCTTTCGAACTCAATTGATAAAATATTAGCGGCGATACGATTGTCATGGCTAATAGAATCTCAAACTAGCTCATTTGCAGTTAACTAACAGTCGGGTGTAATTTGTCAATGAATTCGGCAGTAACTAAGTATACAACCATTGTTAAAATGGCAAATAAAGTAGATTTAAATTAAGTTTTTAAGTATTATTAGTGACAACTAACGCATTATTAACGGTTCACTGATTTCAATGATTGGTTTACCCTGGAACCATTTGAAAAATTATAAAATTAATATCGTCTTGCATGGGAACTTTGTTTAAATGTTAAATTAACTTACGGTCAAGATGGTGATTTTCGGATTTCGTTCTAAACAGTCTAAAGGAAGCGTCTGCTATCAAATGTAACAAAATAATGTTGAAACCCAATGAAAGCACGAATAAAAATATTTAAAAAAAAATAATCTACGAATAAAAATATAAAAAATAATCTACGAATAAAAATATAAAAAATAATCTACGAATAAAAATATAAAAAATAATCTACGAATAAAAATATTTAGAAAAAAATAATCTATGAATAAAAATTTCAAAAAACAATCTACGTATAAAAATATTTAAAAAATTATTAATCTACGAATAAAAATATAAAAAAAATAATCTAAGAATAAAAAAAATAATCTACGAATAAAAATATAAAAAATAATCTACGAATAAAAATATTTAAAAAATTAATAATCTACGAATAAAAATATAAAAAAATAATCTAAGAATAAAAATATAAAAAAATAATTTACGAATAAAAATATTAAAAAAAATAATCTACATATAAAATTATTAAAAAAAATAATCTACGAATAAAAATTTTAAAAAATAATTTACGAATAAAAATCGAGACGAAAAGGGAAGGTACAGGAAGTGTCACTGGCAAATCATTAAAAAAGTAAAAAAATTTTTTTTATACAGTGATAAATTAACTTCCTTTAATATTAATGGAAGTTAATTTATATTTATTTTAAATCTACAGTTTGTTCAAATATCTTTTTCTTTACTTAAAAGTAGAGAGTTAAGATGTATCGAACATCTGTTAGGACGATACTTTACGTTCCCTGTCAAACAGTGAGAAAAGTCCCGATTAAGGGATTGAGGAAAAACTTTGACCAGCGAGGTATAATGCGCGAGAGGATGGTTTAAGCTCCCCTTTTTAATCCAGGATTGGTTTAAAGTATTTCAGTTTTGATTGGATCTTTAAGTCTTAATCTAACACAATTGGTCTTCTACTTTTAAGGGGTCGTTTTTTTTTAAAGACAGTAAAAAAAAAAAAATTATATATATATATATGCGAAAGATAGTAAAGATGGTGACAAGTGAGAAAAAAACGTTGGAGATGAGGCGTGTATTTAGGAAAAGGAAAGAAAGTAAATAAAAAGAGTACTACATTATTAGGGTTCACACCAGAAACGAAAATTTAGTGGTCCAATGGAAACATCTAGATACTCGTTTAGTGGTCAAAAAACTTAATACGGTAGAGGAAAATAAATTGAACATTACAATTACATAATCCATGTTATTATGCTCGTCAAAAATTATTAATTGTCATCTATAATACCCTGAAACTAATTAAGCTCATTACCTTATAATAATTGAAAGATTAGTGTTTACTAAATTTAAGTGAAAACAAATCTAAAATAATAAAATCTAGAATTGGACCATTTTAAAATGAAATAAAAATTTTAACAAAATGAAGAAATTCCATTAAAAGTTTAAAAAAATTGTGTTTGTAAATGCTTTTTTACATTTATATTTTATACGTATTGCATATTAATTATGATTTTTGTCGCAAAAAGTAATTTAAGTACATTAGTAAAATTTTTAATAATATTTTGTTCATGTTATTACATTACACTAGCTACTCTATAATTTTTGCATTTTTCAATTATATTTTTAATACTAAAGAAAGAAAAAAAAACGTTTTCTTTGCTCTGATTTCTATTTTTATAAAACTTTACATAAGAAAGAAAAATTTATTTACTCAACAATATTATTATTTTGAGTTCCAGTTCTACTGTTTATTCTCCAGTCGTTTAAAAAAAAATTCTATTGGGACAATTATTTCTATTTTTAATCAAACAAATAAATAAATGGCATTAAGATAGAAAACTGATAAACAGATTAAATAAATTTAATTTATGCTTAAGTGATTTCTTCAAAAACATGTTTATTGTTGCTTGAACGCGGAAACCACAACAAAAAGGTAGTTCGCCAATTTTTAAAAAAGTATCACTGTTACGTTACATAAAAGTAAACGAAAAATATACCTTAACCATTAAGATAAACTTAGAAATATCCATCTAAGTTGTGTCGTTTAAAATCATTCTCTCCTTTTTTTTTCTTCTTCAATAAGTTTTCAATGACTAATATACTTCCTGGAAAGCATGAGTTATATTGTAAGCTCTTAAAAGTGGGTGTGTTTCGGCAACAACTACCTCTTTTGCAAGTTCAGCGCAGGTGAGATATTCGAACGCCAACCTCACAAAAAAGTAGGCCAAGTTCAATAAGTAAACAAACAGAAAAAGTTTCCTTTTCGTAGCACGTGCTTCAAATCAACATATAAAAAATAAAAACTAGACGAAAGTGGGAGTTGAATGTCATAGGCGGTGATAAAAGTTGATTTTCGAATGCAAAACACGCTCTCTTATCTGCCGTTATCGAAGAACTCAAAGGAAATATCACAAAAAAAGGTAAATAGAACAAAAACGATAATTACTTTTTTGATTCATCTTATTCAATAACAGAGGCCTTCAAAGTAATAGGTACACACTAGAGATGAGCAGTACATAGATTTATCGAGAAATATCGATATTTATTAAACATCACGATAATATTAGGAAAATTATTTAAATGATATATCGTGATAAATGTCGAATACAAGAGAATCATCAACAACGATAAATATTAAATAAGATAACGTCAGAAATATTTCTGGCAGGGTGAGTAGCAAAATCTTTCAAAAAAATAAGCACCTTTTAAGCACTAAAAATACTTTTAAGTACTATATACTATATAAATGCAAAATAATTATCAAAGACTTTACATGATCATGATAAAATAACTAGTTTCTGAGAAAGAACTATTTTTCTTAATTTAATTATATTAGCCACCATAAAAAAAATTGAGAGAATTTTCGGTTCGATTTCAGAGGGTGAAAAATGAAGCCGGAAAGTGAGAATGTCTCGCAAAATTCAGCAGAGTTGTGCATGAGAGTGCAAGAATCTCAACAAACCCAGCTTAGTTTAAGCAGTATATAATTTTATAATCAGTATATAATTATACATATTTTTTCAAACATGTAAAATTATCGGCTCTTTCATGTGGTTCGCGACGGTACGCCGCATTGTGTTTGAATGAATTGTGAAAACATTGAATAGAACAAAGTGAAAACGACGCTTTTGCATAATACATGGCGAAAATCTCAATTTCGAAAAGGGAAAATGAAGCACTTTTTAAAAACACTGAATAAATAAGCACCTTAAAGGGTTTTTAAAAAACGAAAATAAGCACCTTTAAGCACTTTTTAAAAACGCTACGCACCATGACTGATAACGATAAAATCAAAACTATTACCAACACCGATAAATATTGGGAATATTATCACTAACGATAAATACCCCAAGTTTAGATATTACCCTAAGTAATTGCGAATAAGATAATACCCTAAATTTTGATTGATTTCATTTTAATAAGAAAATAGAAACCAACTTAATATTAATGTTTAAGTAATTAAACTGGAAAAACATCGCAAAATATCGATGAATATATATCGATATTTTCTAAAGATTCCGATACCGGATATATATAATTCACGTCTGTTTTTGGAAATATCTTTTTCAAAAGACTAAGTAAAAAGAGTTTTTGAAGTGAAGATATGAAAATTATTTATTTATAACGAGACTATATTTCCGTTACAACAACAAAAAAATTATTTTCAGGTAAACACATTTTTTCTGCTGTTTGAGCGAACAATATTATACGAAAAACGACAAAATGAAAGAAAATTTCTGGTATAAATACTTCCTTGATCCTATTGTTGATTACATAACAGCATCAATATTCAGTGATATAAATGTATAATATAACACTCTAGTTTCTTTTATTGCTATTTTAACATTAAATATATGTATTTGCTTATAAAAAATGTCGAATTAACGATTATTCTATCTGCCATTAAGAATTGACACTGCAATCGACTTTTACAGCACAATTTCTATTTGAATTTTTCGGTCAAACATATTGATTGCTTTAAGAAGATATTTAGAATTATTATTATTATCTTATTATTTCCATACATGTTAAAACTTGCCAAGCACGAATGCACTTCATTAAATTGAATAAAGAAAGAAAAAAAACGCAGAATTTTCCCAGATTAAAATTATTTAAACTCTGCATAAAATACATTAAGTTGCTAATAAAAATTTAAAAAAAAAAAAAATTACAAGCGGAAGTGTTAATGAACGTAGATTCTTTTACACGCTTGACTTGAATTTTAATAATAAAAAGAGAAATGGTAAGATTCTGATTGAAAACAGCAAATTATTTATAGAAAACATCAAATGATTTGATTGAAAACAGCTAATTATAAACAGCAAAACATCACAAAAAAAACTAATTCGATTTCCATCAATAAATGGTAGGATTCACATGGCAGCCTTTGTTGATCCACGGAAAGAAAATGCGCTGAAGCGATAATTATTTTATTTTTCTCGTCTTTAATTAAATGAAAAATAACAAAAATAATACGACTGCGAAATTTGATATTGATCAGTATTTATTTCTGAATATATTATTTTTTTAAAAAAAGGAAGAAAAGATTTTTTCCTAACTTTAAAAAAAAAAAAAAAATAACCATGTCATACAGATATAAGTTAAATAGAAAACAAAAACTTTTTTTATTCCATTAAACTAAGTCTGGGAAAAAGATAGAAAGAAGAAAAGATTTCAGCTTTAAGTAATTAATAAATAAAATTATTAATGTGTTTAAAAGTTACTCTCAATGATAAACCGGAAAGAATTGTGATTCAATTGAAAAATGTATTTATCTGTAAGATTTTTTTTTCTTTAACACAATTTTAAATAATGTAAATTAGGAACAATCTCCCCCCCCCCCGTTCATTTCTTTCCCTCTTTAAATTCGTTTCGTTTTCCTACATTCCATTTTTTCTTTTTCTCTCATTTCTTTTCTTTACCTTCAATCTTCGTTGCTTAGAATTTTTTTTCTCGTTACTTTTTTCCCTTTTTGCTTCTTTCCTCTCGTCTTGGTTCTCTTCGTATTTTATTTTTTACCATACATCACACTATGATTGAAATAAAAAATTTTTTATACCAACGTGTAACTTCTAAATAAATATAAAGTATTAAATGAAACACAAAAAAATAGGTTTAAATAAATAAATACATTTTTGTCTGGTAAGTCAAATATTTAAGAAAGTCCTCTTTCAGCAGGAAAAAAAAAAAAAAAAAAAAAAAATTCTAATTCGAAAGAAAAGAAAAAAAGGCCAAAAAGAATTTTCTGAATGAATCCTGTATTTTTTTATTTTATTCGGTTATAGTAATTTCCGTTAAAGGCGTACATAACCAATTAGAATTATATTAAGTCCAGATAATGTAAGCAACAAGAGAGATTATGTAAGCATGAGACAAATTATCAGAAAATACTGACAATCACGTTCGTTGCCGGATCACATGATATTGCGTGATGGAATTTTTTCCAATAGTTTGTGTGTCAATAAAACAGATTAGGTGGTATCAAGATGCAAAGCATATTATTATCCAACTATTTTTGCAGAAAACATGTTTTATCTTGACAATAACATAATATTGCTTTGGGTACATAAGCTCTAATCTAAGAAGTTATTAAAATTTTTGTAATTTGCTCTAATCTAAGAAGTTATTAAAAATTAACCCAACCTATTCCTATTTCTTTTCCTTAAAGACGACAGAACAACCTATACATGTTTAATCCTCTCTCTCATCCATTACTCATTTACTCCTCCTCAACTGGAAAATGATTCTTGATTTAAATTTGCATTTTATAAAATAATTTTATTTACAGTAAATTTGTATTTTTATTGGAAGTCTCCTATGGAAAAAAAATAATCATAAAAAATTGTTAATATTTGCCTTTGGTCAATAATTTTGAAATTTGGCAAATACTTTTGATATTTGGCTAATTAACTGGCTAATAATTCGGGCCCAGACCATTCCTAATCAATACCGTCAGTTTTTTTTTTTCCTTATTTAATTTTAAAAACAGTTAACTAAAAGATCAAAACCCGATCGTTTTCTTTCTATAATTTAAAACCAATAAACTTGAAATCGACAACTAAAGTAGAAGACTTATCGGTAGTCTTTAACTGTAACTGCAGTTAGTTCACTCGGAAAAATTTTTATTTTGACATGCAGACGCCGTAGATAATACTCTAAGCTTTCCAGATCTTTTCCAGAATCTCCTTGGGATCCAGTTTTTTCTTCTTGTTTTTGTTAGAAAACCGTTGCCATATATCGATCCATCTGAAGATAAATCGTCTGCGACAGAATATTTTTTTTTGATGTTCTTTCTTCTATATTTGAACAGTTAAAAATATAGCGGGCGCTAAAAGCATTTGTAATCCACTGGGGATGTTCTCCCGAAACGGGAAAAATATCACTCACCAGAAAGAATGTACTATTTATATATACTTCAGAAAAGTATCTCGGTGTCTGGGAACTGGGAAAATAATTACATAATGAATATATTTCATTTATTTCAAGTGATCTATCTTTCACTGCTATAAAAGGAAATTGTATGGGGAGAAAAAAGAAATAGAAGACTTATGTATCGAATAAAGTGCATTAAAGAATAATATTTTTCTTAATTCCTTTTAGAAGTTTTATTATGTCTATCGTAACAGAATTAACCATGGTTCATTATCGCCGTGCATTTTTCCCCATATAGTTAAGAAAAGCGGAATTATTATACATCGCTGAAGAATGTATTTTCCTTTATTTTCATACAAGATACTGATAAGTATTTTTTTTTTTAAAGATCAATCTGAATATTTCTCTGATAGATCGAATTTAATCTACCTATTTATGCAAAAAAAGAATTGTCAGGAAATATTAAGTTCGGAGGAAAAATCACGGATTTTCATAATGGCAGTTACTCAGGGAAAGAGGATAAAAAAATTTCAAATTTTTTCCGTTAACTATGTAGTAGCTACTAAAATTGTAATTTCTAATAGCTTTGATGATGTAACTTCATAAAATGCCGCCAACTGTGAAATAATTTTCCAATGCAATTGTGTTAAGTAGAAATCTTGAAAAGAAATTTTTTTCCAGGAAATATATTAAATAAGAAATGGAACTTGAATCGGCAAACTATAGTTGAAATAATTTAAAATGTTTTTCCGTTATTATCCTTCAAATGTTTTTGCCTTAACCTTTGATTTCGCAAAATGTATAAAAATGTTGACAAGCCTCTTAGGATTATACATAATATTAAAAATTCAGAATTAATAAAAATGTATTTACCGAGAGTAAAGTTTAATCCTTTTAAAACAAATAAATTATTGTTTATTCAAAGTTTCGAATTTCTGAGTTATTATCAGTACTTTCCTATCTTTGCAAAGAGTAATTAAATTATATTATCTTGTATAAACCTTGCACAAACAGGTTTTCAGCATTAGCAGCATTAAAATATTAACAATAATCACTTACAGGATTCAACTAAGAGGATTATACAATTAAAGAGGATCAAAACCTTGAGTTCTAAGATACTTGGAACGGGTATCTGAGAATATAATTGAGCTTATTTCGAAATAATGGACTTAATTTTATCTCTAAGTCCGATACAAAAATTCTTTTTTAAACAGTAAGTTTAAGGCATTCAATAATTCCTACATTCTCTATCGATCCTCCATTCAATGAAAAAAATAGTGTGCTTAATTATTTAGTATATTTAAGATTCTACTTTGTAGCAATTAAGATGACATTTAATACTTACAGTGTGCAAAAAGAAGGGCCACTCTGAATAACTTTTGATCTGATGATCGGATCTTCTTATTCTAGGACACAATGGTTCGAATAAGCGACCTCAAACTCAAGTATGATAAATTAATTAGTGCAAGCGATATTTTAAGATATTAAATAAGACAGAAAAAGTATTTTCTCTGAATAAACATGGCTTTTTTTTTCTTCTACGGATTCAGATTTCTGACATCCCAAATATAAGGGGGAAGGGGAATTTGCAATTTGGGAAATATAGTCCCAAAAGTTTAGTCAAGAGAGCGGTCAGTTGCACCCCTTCATGTTAATTTTACTTTTTGCGTATTTCACTATATCTCGAGAAATTTTTAAGCGAATCGAAAAATTCTAGTACACAATTACAAAATGTGTTTACCCTAAGATGTAAAAAATAACTTTCAGTAAATATTTAATATTTTATTTAATAATAGTCGAAAAAAATTTTGCATAGTAATGTAGATAATTTTTTCATATTTTAAAGACTAAAGATTTTACATGGCGAAATACAAAATTTTACAGAAATTGGTCAAATAGTTTTTGTGAAATCAAAATTAAAAATACGACTTTTTAAAATCCGTTTTCTTAGAATCTTGGTCACAGTTGTCTATTATACTTTTATAAAATTTATTGATTTTAAAAAAATATCAATGTAATTTCTTATTTCTAATTTTGTATTTACTTAACTATTATATTGATCCAGCTAAAATACTTAAACATCTATTTCAGCTTGATTATCGTGAAACTGTTAGAATATAACCATTTCCGGAACTGCATTTCTGAATAATTTCAAATTGGTTATAATTTTGAACATTTTTGTATCATATATGAGTGTTACCCGGCACGGGATACCGGGTAACTTGGCGGGGTCTGGGTAGTAAATTTCATTTACCCGTTACGGGTCAGGAAAAAAATCCGGCCGGATAGCCCGTAGCGATTTTCTAATCCAGAGATGTTTAACAACCCGCTGTCCTGTTTGGCTCTTAAATAATAATAATAAAAAACTAGATTCTTGACTCAAATTTTTTTTTTTTTTAGTTCAAGTAATAATTTTTAAAACAAAAACTCGCATTATAATTGCGACCATTTTCAAAAAAGAGAAAAATCTTTGAAAAAAAAATTAAAAAAAAAAAGTGCGTTGTTAAAGGCCGTTGGATTGTAAATTTAGCTACCAGGTGCATACATATCCTATCAATGGATCAAAAGTTAATTAAGGAGCTTCGTTTCCCCCCCCCCCCCGCCGCATACTTATGCCTCAGTGATACCTTAACATTGAAAATTTTATACAATTAACCTTCTATTCCTTAAATATTCTTCTTCACGCAGACAAGTGCAGAGCCCGAACACCTATCGGGGGAAAAAAAAAAAGAATCGAATGGGAAAACTAAAGTTTATTTTATTTTTTTAAAAAAAAGTTAACTGCGTTCAATCTAAAGATTTTTAAGCGTATCTCAGCATTTTTCTTAAGCTCAAGTCAACGGTGAGTAAAATGACAGAACGGGGATGTGTTTTCGAATCTAATATTTGCTCCCGAAGCCCTTTGAGATTTCTTTGGCAGACCAATTCGAATTCTGGAGGATATTCGAAACAATCTCCAATGCAGATAAGGAACTTGAATCGAAGGAACCTGTTTTGTGAATTGCATATTATGTCATTTTAAACAAACAATGGGTTAAAAGTATGAAAGCATTTTCGTTTCAATGTGCAAAAAGAATAATAAAGCTGTAAGGAATTCAAAAGAAAAAAAAATTTTCCAACCAAAATTTTTTTTTCATAAGTAGTCTGTTTCATTTCACATCATAGATACATTAGAAAGAGAAAAAAAACTTTTTTAATAACGAAAATACATGACTTGCACATAACTTATTCGTAAAAGTAAAATACTGACCAATGATTAAGAATTGCGGAACGTGTTTCTTTTTTATAAAATGAATGAATTCCCAAAACAATTGAAAAAATAAATCCCGGGGGAAAGGCTATAATATAATGTCACCAAATATGAACTATCAAGTTTCAGGGTTTAAGCTAGCATTATTAATACATATTTTCGATTCTTCAAATTTATTATTTCAAAATCCGCGTTTGTATTCGGAAAAAAAAATGGAATGTTCTTCACACAAAAATTAGGAATATTAGGACAAAAAACTAAAGATCAGGAAAAAGTATATTTATTAGGAATACGAACGAACATCTACGAATCCAAAAACTAGAAATTAAACAATTTTACTCAACAAAGGTTCAATGCCAAAGGCATTGAACTGTTATTGTGTACCACCGAGGTTTGATCCTCGGTGGCCGCTGGAAGCCCAACGAATTTCAGATTGCAGGGAAGAAAAGATGGCATTGGGCAATGCAATGCTAACTGACCGCATTGCCACCATCAAGCCGTTGGTCACGAAAATGTATAGCCTTCACCTGCATGACCCCCTCATCCGCAACGGGCTGTTGCGGGAATACTTTACTTTTAATTACAAATGTGAAAAAAATTAAAAGGGAAAACTATATTTTATGCTGTATTAAATTTCATTTGTTTTAAATTTGAACTATTCAATTATTAATTAACGTTAGTTTTAGTTTCTTCCATTTCCTTCACTTTCCCCCCCACTTTCTTTCAGTTCCCTGGAAGAAATTAGGATTCCTCAGGACGACTGCCATCCCCGCTTTTAATGAAGTATTTTACTAAATCGAATAAAAAATTTAAAAAATATTAATATGCGGATGACCCCTCAGTTATTAAATTAAAAATGTTATGATATTAATATGTTGATCGAATTAAAATCAAATAAACAATGAAATCAACTAACATTTATGAAACAACCTAGTCTCCATCACAAAAGATTTGATTTTATCTTCTAAAAACAGAACATATGTATATGATCCCCAATTCCTCCTTATAAAATTTAATGCTAAGAACATCATTTTCTTTCTTTTACATTCTTATTCAAGGAACCTAAAAATTCTGAAATAAATTCGAGTATATGCGTCAATTATCTTAGTATAATTTGCTTATATATTCCTAATTTGAAATTTTAGAATTGTTAATTATGTCTTGAAGAAAGCAAAATTCTTTGAAAATGAGGATCGTCTGATTATATCCTTTTAAATTATTCTTTACTTTCTATTCGCTTTGAAAGAGCTTAATTAATATTAAAACTAATTATATTTTCACTTTCTAAACGCATATTAAACGAAATAATAATGAAATTACTGAAATGATTATCTTTATAAAAGTTTTAGCAGTCAGTTTTAAATTATAAATGCATAAATAGTTAGCTTTAAATTTTACAAAAGGGATATCTAGAAGTCGAATGAAATCCTATTTTCAAAAAAAAATATTGATGCACCTAGTTGATAGTACATTGTATGGTTCCTTGATGTCTTTTTTAAATCAAAAATTAAATTATTTAGATTAATTAAATTTAATGACAATTTGTGCAGACACATCAAAGTATTAATTCACATTTTTGATTGGTATGCTTAGAAAACAAATGTAGAATTCAAAATTAATAAGCTTATTTTTGGACTCCCCCTAGTCTGCAAAAATAAGCAAATCACAACCTCTTTGCTTACGTAAGAAAATCGCAACCACGCTGGTTTTTGGTTTGACTTTTACTCTAGTTATCTAACTTAACGATTAAATTCAAATAAAAGATGTTGCTTTGAATAAAACAAAATTTCATTTTAAAAGATCTGAAGTCTTTCTATGTATACATTTTTTATTAGATTTTTTTTTAAATGTTGCTTTATAAGAAAATTTTGAAAGTAAGGAGATTTTAATGTCTTATGTAAGCACGGCTCATACCCCTCTCCACCCTTTGTCAGAAAAAAATAAGCAAATCACAAACCCCCTATCAGATGCTTACGTAACATTTCAGCAACCCGTTTCAGTCAATCCTTTTAAAAGCACAAATGATAACAATGATAAAAGTTGTTAATTTTTTGTTGAAAAACATACAAAAAATGTGCTCAATGAAAAAATGCATATGAACACACAAAGTACTGAAGATACAAATAAATAATAATTCTACGAAGATACAATTAAATAATGATTTTAGTAATTTTTTCATTAATTTTAAAGCATTTAACAATACATTGTTCATTAAACATTCAGAAAGCGTTAAAAAATAATAAAAGTAGTCATCAAAAATGAAAACTTTTTCTCGAAGCAACTTTTCTAAAAATTAATAAATTAGCAAAATATAAAAAATTTCAGCAATGCGCTGCAAGTCAGCGTGGGAAAAGATTCCTTTTCACTCACCAGAAGCTCTTTACTGTCCAACAAGATCATAATTCACAGAACTATAGGATCTGGCTTGTAGACGCTTCAAGCAACTCGGCAATTGTTGAACATCGCCAAAATCTGAAGTCGGTCATGGTCAGGGACGGAATTTGCACAAGCAGCAAAGCACCTCTGGTTTTTATAAATAAATGCTCTAAAATAAATCAAACAGTGTACCAGCGGGATATTCCAAAAGTTGTTGCACTTTCGTGGGTCAAAAGCATTTCGGCAATGTAATTAGACTTTTCAACAAGGCTCCAACTCACAAGGCCAAATATGCACGATAGTGCTGCAAGGCGCATTTTCGGAGCATATCATCAAAATAATAGCCACCCCACTCACCAGATCTCAATTTCAAGGATTACAGTGTATGGTCCATTTTGGAGTTCACGGTCAACACTAAACCACACAAAAGTTGGGACTCATAAAGTAATCGATTCGGCGGAAATGGGATAGATAAGCTACTCTAATTTATTTGCTACATTTCGTTTTTAATCATGTTATATTGGGGCCGGAATAGCCTGGTTGGTAAGATGTTGGATTCTTGCTCGTGAGAACGCGAGTTCGAATCCAGCCGGCCGAAGAATCCCCGTGTATTAAATGGTGAAAGTTAAATTTGTCTGGATAACAAAGCCCTCCAAGTTCCCATAACAAAACAATACCTCTGTGGGTACTGATATAGGGGTTCCCCTGTCTTCTGGATTGGGTTCAAAATGAGAAGGCTACGGAGTTGAACATATCGTAAACTCAAATTTGGGTCGGCTGTTCAGAGACGGTTATAAAAGAAAATGAAGTAATGTTAAAAATTGTCTGTCCACGTTTTCTTTTGGCCTGTATAAGATCACTTTAAGATTTGAAGTTAAGAATCTGATTGCGTAATGGATGTTTGTACGCAATAGGAAGAAAAGAATAACCATAAGATCCGCCTAAGAACTGAAATAAATAAATCCAATCAAAAGATATTCACCATGCTAAAACTGAGTGCGATGACTAGTTGGAAATAAATATCAAAGAGATCACTTTAAAACCCAAAGTAAAAACATGAATCTGGATAAATTCAGGTGGAAAAAAAATTTATAGATAAACAGATTTTAAAAAAATCTCAAACTAATCAAAGCTTTGAAGTGCAAAATGCAAAGATATCCAAGACAGGGCCCACGCCCAAAACACCCAACTTTCTACTCTTTTCGCATCATAAAGCTTTGACAAGCCCCTAATCCGTGTCTGTTTACACCAAAGCGATAGGATCTCACAGAATCGATAGCCACGCTTAATAGATCACCTCACGGCAAAGAGAAAAAGAAAGAAGAATGTTTTTAAAAATAGAAAGAAGAAGAAGACGCGTGCCAGAGACGATGTCTCCATTCATTTGGAAGTCTTTACCTGAAAAGGTTTCTCGAAGATAAAGTGTCCAAAGATCGAGGACATCTTTTAATCTTCTCAAAAGAAAGGGACATGATAAATGTCTCTGGATGGTTGGACGCGCGTCTTTTGGAGATTAAAGATCATATTTCCACGTCGCGTGACAACAAGGGTATTAACCACTAATGATCCCCTTGTATAAAAAGATTGATTCTCCTTTTCGGCGATAACGACCGCTCTTAATATCCGACAGAAATAAAAAATACCTAGTAAGAATTACAAGTTCTTACGATTTTAATTATTAAGGTTAAAAAAAAAAATAGTTTACAAAATAAATAAATCACATGGAAACGAGGAAAACATGAGTAGATGCAAGTTTCAAAGCAGCCACGCCCTAAAAAAAATGAGTTTATAACTTTGGACCATAAAATCAATACACTGAACTTAAATAAAGTGCAAATTTGCTGCGATCTTAATAAGGTGCTAAATTGAACGAAGTTTCCGTTAAGTTGATATTATAATCAAATTTAAGAAGTATATATGAATATGGTTTAACGGAGGACCTTATTAATGTTGTAGCAAATGTAAACGATATTAAGGTTCAGCACGCTCACAAAGAATATGGAGATGGATGTTTTTTTTCTGCCTTTCAGCTGCGAAAATAACAAAGTTGTTAATAAAATGCATTTTAGAAGTGTTTCTTTTTTGCTTATTTTTCAGTAGTTCCTAATCTTTAATAAAATTCCCTTTCCTTGCTAAAATTATTTTCATGAATCTCATACATAAAATACCACCGAGGAGTTTAGATAAATAGTTCAAATAAATTATAAATTATGGGGGGGGGGGGGGGGTATGGTAATCGTTGCTTTGTAATAAATAACTACAGCCAGTTTTGTTTTTATGTCTTATTTTCTGACTTTCTTGTTCGTGGAAGAATTACTACCGTTAAAAAATAATTCAACACTTGATTTTTCGCACGAATATGCTGTATAATGTACTATACGGAATAATCAATCTTTCTTTCAAGTATAATGTACTGTACCGAATAACCGAACTTTCTTTCAAGTATAATGTATTGTACCGAATAATCAATCTTTCTTTCAAGTATCCCCCATATCTAAATAAGGTTTTTTATTATCCAAATATTCAACATATATTTCCAGAAAAAATAGAATAAATAGTAACTTGCAAATCAATTGGCTTTGATATACATATATATACGTTTGAAATATCAATAATGTGTATGGAATTAGAAATAATTTGTCAGTGCTTTGTTGAAATAAAAACTTTCAATAACCTTATCCAAATATAGGTGTCGAATAAGTCCTCCAAATAACCGAAGTTCTATACTTTCTGGAAAATTCGAAACTATCCAAGTCTTATAATACAAGCTATGCTATTATTTTATTAATATCTATTAATTTAGATGTCCATTCCCAGTACAGACATAAATCAAGGCACCGCTTTATTATTGTTGGTTTTTCTCGAACGTTTTGTCTTCGGCAATAACCACTGTCTTGCTGTCGCTTTTTATGGCCACGTCGGAACGTGTCATTTACCTAACGACATGTTCTCGAACTTTTCAGTTGTTTTCTTCCATTGTCTCTCTCTCCGATTGTAAATGGAATCTTTCTGTTGCGGTCATATCCATTTCGTTCGATCAAGGTCCCTCCCACACTAATACTGACAGTTCTTTGTGACCTGCATGACCTCGGTGGATGCATCATCCGATCCAAGCTTGGCTCGACATCTAGTTGTGATAGTGTCGTTCTTATTATGTGGTGGATTGTTTTCGTTTTTAGCGGACGTGTGCTCTTTAAATTCATCCATAAACGATCGCTATTCATGACTTAATAGTACTATTCATGACTAATAGCAGTTCCTTTTGTTTCTTTCGTTAATTCAAGCTTATTTGGCGATCAATATCTTTTGAAGACAATGTTAAGTAACTCAATTTTCTCGAAGAACTAAATTAGAGTTACTGTACATACGAGGACCGAAATACAAAAGTGAAAAATATTAAACACACATTATATATATCTATATGTTATGGTAAAACACCGAAATCTGGAGAATGTCGACATTCACCGGTGAAAGTTAACATTCACGTAGTCGCTTGATGTATGTCCGAAATATTTGCTAAATACCCTTATTTCTGACTCTCACCGGTGAATGTCAACAATCACATAGTCGCTTTGGTGAATGTCCAAAATATTTGTTATATCCAATTTTATATTAATTTATTCGTTAATATTATTATATTTATTTGATATATTTATATTTATTCTATATTTTAATACTTACTGACGATAGATTAGAAGAAACATCAGTGCTTGGAGTATCGGGCAAATATATACCGGGCAATGGCACTTGACCTTAAAAAACATCAGTGTAGGGTATACCGGCAAAATGTATACCGGGGCAGTGGCACCTAACCTTAAAAAACATCAGTGTAGGGTATACCGGGCAGTGGCACTTAACCTTAAAAAAACATCAGTGTAGGGTATACCGGGCAAATGTATATCAGGAAGTGGCACTTAACCTTAAAAAAACATCAGTGTAGGGTGTACCGGGCAAATGTATACCGGGCAGTGGCACTTAACCTTAAAAAAATATCAGTGTAGGGTTAAAATATCGAATAAATGTAATTATATCCAAGAATAAATTCATACCAAATCGAATGTAATAAATATTTCGGACATTCACCAAAGCATATCTGTGATTGTCGACATACACCGGTGAGGGTCCGAATGTACAAGAATGTAATGAAATATTCGATCTTTCACCGACGTATTTGTCGACATTCACCGGTGAAAGTCAAGAACCACTGATTTCGGTCTTTCGCTGTGACATATATATATACAGTCGGACCTCTATTTAACGAAGTCGCTAAATCCCGATAATAATTTCGTTATATGGAAAATTCGTTAAATAGAAAATCATCTTTTGACAAACTTAAACGACACAAAACAGGTTTCAAATTCATAAACACTAGACATAATTAAAATACCAATGGATACACCTTTATATTGTAAAGTAGTATCTACTATTTACAGTACCCTTCCAAATTATTAGGGACACTTAAAATTTCTAAAAAATTGTCATTTTTCAAAGCGTCATAACTTTTTCAAAAATGAATCAATTTTCATAAAAATTTCTGGATACCATGTTCAGGTCTTCTACTTTCACCTAAAAGTTACTAATTTAATTTATCTCAATTTTTTTGCAAAAATTTACGCTTTTGAGCAAAGAAATTTTTTTTTTTAAAAAATGTCAAGTCTGACAAGTTGCTACTTTGTAACAAAATTTTTTGCATAAAAATTATTATTTACACATTAAAGTACAAGACATTAACTTTAAAACGCGCTAACGTAAATGACTTTACGATTTTTTTTGACCGAGATATGAGATTTTAAAAAAGTTTTGCCATTTATTGTGAAAAGTGAGTTGTGGCAGTATTTTTGGTGAAAGAAACCTGGAATAGCCCAGATATTATTGCAAAAGCAAGAGCTGGTATTAAATGTATGCCGCGAAGAATAAACGCAGTTATACAAGCAAAAGGACATGTTACAAAATATTAAGATTTTTTTATTATATTTGTTTTTGTAGAAATGTTTTTGAATTTTATTATAAAGTTAACTTTCTTGAGTCGTTTTTTAAAATTTTATTGCAAATTTACAAATAATGTTCTTGTTTGTAATAATGTTTTAAATAAAAAAACTTAATTAATCCGAATAAGAAAGTTGCAAAAAAATAATACTAAATACTAAATAATTTTCGAATTCACATTAATTTCGTTTTCACTATAAATGACAAAAAATTTTCAAAATCTCATATCTCAGTCACAAAAAATCGTAAAGTCATTTACTTTAACGCGTTTTAAAATTAATGACTTGTACTTTAATGTGTAAATAATAATTTTTATGCAAAAAAATTTGTTACAAAGTAGCAACTTGTCAGACTTGACATTTCTTTTTAAAAAAAAAATTGCTTTGTTCAAATGTGTAAATTTTTGCAAAAAATTTAGATAAATTAAATTGATAATTTTTAGGTGAAAGTAGAAGACCTGAACATGATATCCTGAAATTTTTATGAAAATTGATTCATTTTTGAAAAAATTATGACACTTTGAAAAATGACAATTATTTAGAAATTTTAAGTGTCCCTAATAATTTGGAAGGGTACTGTATTTTATATATCTTAATCATAAAATAAATCTGCATGGAAAGCAAGAATAGAGCAAAACATTATCCAGTGTTACGCAATCATGCTATATACATTTTCAATTAAAAAAAGCTAAATTTATGCATAAAATTATAGCTGAATTTATTATAAAAGTAATTTAAAACATACATTACCACATGTGTTCGAAAGTTGAATTGCTACTGACAAAATCCTTTTATTTTGTCGTTTATGTTAGAAACGCGAATAAAAAAAGAAAGTGATTATACTGCTTTCTCTACAAGTTAAGTGGCTTCGAAATTCAATTCAAAGGTTATTTCCCCCATAAAATGCGTTAACAAGTTTAAAATTTTCTGAAATATTTCTGGAAAGTGGACTCGAAGAAAAGTTCGTTAAATTGAAAATTCGCAAAATGGAAGTTCGTTATATATATATATATATAGAGAGAGAGAGAAATGTAGATAGTTCCGTAACTGTTCTATTCTATATAGTAATGAAAATAAAATCAATTTAAAAAGAAATAATATTAACATATAATATTTACTTTTTTAGAGGTATTGCTTGATGTTTTACTTTTCGCTTGGCAACTTCTTTATTATTATCATCATACCAAAACTCATCACTATTGTAATATTTATGGTGGCAACAACGTATAGCAAGGTGTTCCCAGCTTTATTTTTTTAAAAAAACCCTTGAGCGAACAGGTTGAAATCATTTCCTTCGCGTTTCCGACGTTCGTTGCTTTTATTTCTGCCCGTGTCGTGCCAAATATTTATATCCGGAAAGAAAAAGCCTTTTCATAAATGAATTCATAGGAGGAAAAAGGCAACACCTTTTTGGATATCTGCCATTTGGATGTATCCGTGTTCCCCTGTGTCTTTCTGAAATTAATTTCGATGCCTTTTTGGGTTTGTGCCCGAACCTAGAAGACACAAAAATGGCACCATCATCGTTTGGTTATAAAGTCAAGGCAATGACAGCGGTTTCCGTTTTTAATTCATTTCGGTTTGTTATTAGCATAAAAATTCAGTTGGGCGTATACAGAATGGTTTCATTTTTATTTATTATGCTTAGACATTATTTTAAATACAATGGCAAGATATCCTCAGCCAAAATTTGATAAGTTCCTCCATTATAATAGCGAAACGAATAATTTTTGCGTACTAATTGCTATTGGAACGAAATCTTCTCTCATGAAGAACATTAGTTTGCAAATTTTGCAAGATTGACTAAAAAATTCGTATACTTTTTATTTATCCTTACTCGAAGTATTTTAGTATTTTCAAAGTACAATGGACTACCGAAACAGATTTTAAATTAAAGTATCGTAAGGGCCAAAACTCTAGACTAGTGGTTACCAAATGGAGGCCCGCTTAGCCTTTTTTTGTGGCCCGCAAACTAAAATATATTAGTTGTCATTTTTTGCGGACAATTTTCGTAAAAAATCTATATGGGTTTAAAATACTTTTCTTTCGTCAAAAAAGAGCCCTAATTTCTTCGTTTCTTTGAAATTTCTCTTTTGTATAAATTTTGCTCATTAAAACAGAAGGAAATATTTCCTTCAGAAAAATTTTACCATTATAGCGGAACGCTAGTAATTTTTAACTCGTTATAATGATTCAACGTCTGTATTTTTAATTTTACCGTTTTGAAGGTAATTTGGAAATTTATCACAATTCTTTGTAATATGCCGTACTCGTTATATCGAACTTTCACTGCATTTCCGAAACTTTTACAGCCGTGCACATAAGTGCATTACAGCAAGCTTTCTTAGGAACATAATTAAATCGATATGTTATGCGCATAATATATTTCGAAGTTATTAGATTATTAGTGAAAACTCTCACCTTGTGAACTGAAATGTGATACAAACTCTCCAACTTTTTAAAAAAAAGAAAATCCACTATCAACTACTGCATTAAAAATTATTCCATTTTTATTTATCTATTTTTTCGCGGCAGCTTCCAAATTTCATTCTCCAAAACTCCGTAATTCGATAAATATTGAGCATATATCCTATTTTATATTGCTTTTAAAAAAAATATCGCCATTTCGTCAAAATGATCCTGTTTAAAATATGCATTATCTCGGATACTTCTACGGTAACTGCCATGATAAAAAAAAGCCCCCCTTTTCCCCAAATTTGGCTTTAAATGCTAATGAAATGACGTGACTCCATTAAATTGATTCGTGAAAATCTTCGATCCTAGGGCTTGAAATTAAATTATTCGAAAGTTCTGGAGCGGAATTAAAGTTTTAAGTCTCGGTGCCTGGGCCGATAATTATTTCGCGTGTGTTTGGACATTTATGGGAATCGTAGTTAGAAAATGATGTAGATAATTATGGATGTGCGTGGAAGTTTTATGTCATTAAAACACTCATTTTAGAGCAGAATTTCTAAATTATTCTTCATTTAATTATAGTTAAAGCATTATTAGAGGGAGTGCCAGCCGATATACTATACCGGAATGGCTTGCAGATTTCAATGATACGTTCTATATTTTAATGATTATCTATCTCCCTTGAAAGTGTGGTAATAGAGTAGTTAAAGAATAGATTTTTTCTGGTGTTATAGTTAAAAGGTGAATGTTTACACTCGAATTTTAGTAATAAATTAGTTAATTTGCAAGGCATTTAGTGACAAATATTAGTTATCTTTAAAATAGCACGGATCATTTGATACTACTTGTTGCAAGCCTATATTTTAAAAGCTGGCAACTAATTGCACCATTTTCCTATTTGACCCAGTGCTTTTTATAAGATAAGGTCAAATAACAAGGAATAAGGTCAAATAATCCAGAGACAAACAGATATTATAAAAGACATTTTAATAGTACTAACATACAACCACGGTTATAAACAAGCGAATCTTTCCTTGCATTATCGTTGCCACACATTCTGTAGTAATGTTAAATTTTTCGATAATGCTATATTATAATAATGTGAATATTACATTTTAAAGTAAGCTTAAGCTCTACTATCCTCGCATGAACCTTTATCAGACATGTGATTATTGGAAGAAGAAATTATCGGAATTATTTTTTTTTTCAATGTTTTTTTTTCTTCTCTATTTTAGTACTTAATTTTCTTCTTCTTTTGTACTTAAAAGACATTTAAAAGACGGTCAATTTTTATGCACAGAAGTAATACTATTTACAAAATTTAAAGAGGTAAATAATTTTTTTTATTATTCAATAATAAGATCGAAACATGGATTTATACGGTATTGAGCGCGTTGAAAAGTGATTGCTGATATATGTGATTAGAGATTTCTAGGCCGTAATATAATATTAAAAATTAATTCGATCTAGTAGTAGGAGGCAAATATATCCCATAGATAAAATATTTCTTATGTTACAATCGGAATCGGAAAATTACTACTCATTAAAATATAAGTTTAAAAAAAATGATAAAAAGACCCTTTTTTCTAGGGAACAATCTTTTAAATATTTGCCATTTCGGAATTTAACATTACCAATTTTATACTTTAGTGTTTGCCTCAGTAGTTCATTAATTCTAAACTAAAATTTACACAATATAATGCAATGCATTATACTCTACTACGCATAAATGTAATAATGGACTTTTTTTTCTCGAAGTTTTAACAAAGGAGTTTTTTTTTTCCTGATAAATCTGCCTAAAAAAAGTTGTTATTGCGCGTGAATGAGAACTTAAGAGAAATAAAAGAGGGTGCTGGCAAGGCTGGAATAAATGCCCCATTAACGCGATTTTACACAAGAAACAAAAATTAATTTTAGATAAGCAGAGCTCTGAAAAATGTTGGAATATAAATTATTGATGCGCGCTAGTCCGCTAAATCAACGGTCTTAAGAATCGCGGTCTTCAGCGAATTAGCGGAAGAATCACATTCCTGTTTTATGAATAATTGTTGCACTTATATGGTCACACTAAAAAATTCTTCGCAATTATTATATTTTTCCAAAGCATTAAATTATCTTAATCCAACGCCTCCTAATCATTTCATATTTACATACATAATAATATTGAATAATACTAAAATCTATAACTAACATACCTAACGCTATAAGGAGAAAGCAGAACACAAACCACCAGAAATGTCTAAGATACCTAAATGAACAAAATGAAATATATGTTAGACTTTTTATAAAACAAAAGGAAAGGCATTCATTCAGTACGTATACATATATAGTATAATACAATTCTTTAGACTATTTTTAAAATATAAAATTACTCTTGGCATTTAAAATAACTTTAACTATTTAAAATGATAAAACATGGATAAACATGTTTTACACAAACCAGAAACTTTTGAGATCTTAGGTAACTACCACGCTTAACGTGGGTTAAGTTAACATTATTCTGATGCCGACTGCTAATCTGCCGATTCGGGTTCCAGTAATATTTTTTTAACAGTAGAAAGTACTGTTGCACAATGCCTACAGTGCAACGATATATTGGTTAAACATCTTGAAAAACATTTTTTCCCAGTATTACACGGTTTTACAATGTAGAAACTAAAATAAAATGCATCGGGGGAAGGATTGTGGCTTTAGAATAAAATCGGAAATAGGAAAAGAATGAGTAACATTACCATAACAAAATATCTACAGTTAATTGAACATCTGTAGATACAAATTACAGCTATATTTTACACAGAGTTTAGATTGGACGATATAATGGATAAATGTCGTCAAGTAAACCCCATAATTATAACAATTAATTAAGTTTAATAAAGTTTAAAATCAGAATAAATTGTAAAACGCGGTACGAACACATGCTTAATTGCCAAATACAATACAGTAAATTGCAACTGTCTTTCCATTGGTGTTCAGGTGGGATGTTGTAATGAATAAACACATTAAGTAAACCATATTTGTAATAGCATATTCAGTTTAATAATATGCAAAAAATATGTTGAAAAACCGTACAAATTTTTAAGAGTAAAATCTAAAGTGAACCACGAACGAATATTGTTTGCAAAGCACCATTTCTAAGTCCGGCTGCATATCCGCCGATGCAAGAACTATCACTACACATTGTAACAGCTTACCTGCAATTATATACCTCATTCACAATTATATACCAATCTCCATCTTATTCTACACATGGATGAAATTTTTGAACATAATTGTAACAACATATTAAGTTTTTACTACTCAAAATCAACTATAGCTTGTTGAAAAACCGTAAAATTTCAAGGGTAAAATCTAAAGCGAACCACGAACGAACTAAGTTGGCAAAGCACCATTTCCAAAGCCGGCTGCATATCCACCGATGCAAGAAGTATCACTACACATTATAACAACTTACCTGCAATTATATACCTCATTCCGAAGAAACAATGAGAGCTATTTTCACATCTTCATCTTCTTCTACACATGGAAGAAATTTTTGCCCATATTTGTAATAGCATATTAAGTTTCTACTATGAAAATTCAACTATGGCTTGTTGAAAAACTAGTAAAATTTCAAGAGTAAAATCTGAAGCGAACCACGAACGAATATTCTTAGCAAAGCACCATTTTTAAAGTCGGTTGCATATCCGCCGATGCAAGAAGTATCACTACATATTGTAACAACTTACCTGCAATTATATACCTCATTCAAAAGAAACAATTATATACCTCATTCAAAAGAAATAATGAGAACTATTTTCCCATCTTCATCTACACATAGATGAACTTTTTGTCCACATTTGTAACAGCATATTAAGTTTTATAATATGCAAAATCAACTGTAACTTGCTGAAAAACCGTAAAATTTCAAGTGTAAAAATCCGAAGCGAACCATAAACGAATATTGTAGGTAAAGCACTATTCCCCAAGCATGTCCGCCGATACAAGAAGTATCATCACACATTGTAACAACTTTGCCTGCAATTAGATGCCTCATTCAGAAGAAACAATGAGAGCTATTTTCACATCTTCATCTTCTTCTTCTACACATGGATGAGCAAAAAGTTCAATCTCTCTTGGAGGATGAAGCAAAACCACCGCCTTGGCGAATTCAGCGGACTGTGAAATCGGTAATTCCACCCACTGCAAGTTCTTCAAGCGACTAACTCGAAAATGAGATAGATTATGAAACTTCCGAAAACAGTTATTGTCTATGATACCACTTCAGGAAATATATATATCAATAAGTGGATGTTTTTCCTAACATGTTGATTGTTCAATTACAGTTCAAGTTTTTTTTTTTTTTTCGCCAAGTGAATTCAATTCAAGGCGTAATAGTTCTTTTTCTGGAGAGTGGGGGAAATTATTTTTCTCCCCTTTTTCATAAAAAATACCCTTTTAAAAAACAAAAAAAGATTGAGTATTTTTTTAAAAATAATCATGCCATTTATTTATCTATCCAGCTTTTCTTGAAATCAAAATTTGAAATCGAGGATAAATAAATTAAATTATTAATAATTATTGAATAGGATAACTATCGAATAATCGAAAATATTTTTTAAAAAAATGCTATTTATTAATTAATCCAATTTCTCTTGAAACCAAACTTAAAAATCGAGGATAAATAAATCGAATTATTATTAAATATTAAACAGAAAAATTATAGAATAATCGAAAATATTTTTTTATATAAACATACCATTTATTAATCGATCCAGATTTATTTGAAACAAATTTTAAACATCGAGGATAAAAAAAATCGAATTGTTAATAATTATCGAATAATCAAAAATACTTTTTAAATAAGATGCTATTTATTAATCAATTCAATTTTTCTTGAAATCAAATTTAAAAATCAAGGATAAATAAATCGAATTATTATTAAAACAGAATAATTATAGATGATATTATAATGGAAAATATTTTTTTAAATAAGCAAGTTGTTTATAAATCAATCCAATTTTCCTTGAAACGAAGATTAAATTTTTTATCGAATAATTCTCGAATATAAATTTTTTTAAAGGGAAAAAAACTGTTTCTAACATTTTATAACAAATCAGACATTTCAGGAAGGTTTTTTTTTTTTTTAACTTTCAATTAAGTTCATAATCATATTTCTTGGTTTCTTTCTTAAATCTTATAATAATAAAACTTTAAAACAAAAAAACAACATCCGCTTTATTTTTAAAAAAGAAAAAAAAATTTTTTTTAGACTAGATAATTTTTAAAAAAAAAAGAAAAAAAAAACTTTGTTTAAAGCATTTTATAACACTTAGGACATTTCAAGAAGGATTTTATTAAATTTTCAAAATGTCCATAACTATATTTATTGGTCTCTTTCTTAAATTTTATAAAGGAAATACAATATTCGCTTCATTTAAAAAAATAATTAAAAGAAAAATGATTGAGAACATTTTTACTAGTTTTTTCAACAAAATTGTACGATTTTTTTTAAAATTATTTTTTATTGTTTGAAACGCCCAAAAGTTTAAGTTCTTTTTTTAAAGAGTTATATCCAAATAAGTAAACAAAAAAATAAAATATTATGCTAACACGTAATAAAATAAAAAAGAATAAAGAAAAAAGTAAAAAAGACATAACAAAAATGTTTTAATAAAAAAATTTTCGTAATTTTTACATTTTGTAAATATTGTAAAAAACAAAGAATAAAGAAAAGGGTTTCTACTAAAAAAATAAGTAAAAATCTAATTAAATAGCATTACTTTGAAAGCAAAAGAAATTATTAATACTAAAGTGTAATCCGAACATTTTTATTATATTTAGAACAAATAATTAAACTGTAATAAGTATTTCCTTAAAATTTTTCGTAACCTTTTAACTAAATTTAATACTACAACGCATCCGATATTAAAACACAAGTTAAGAAGATTAAAATAAAAATTATTTCTTTAATTTTTTTTTTTCATTCTTTTCCCTCTTACTCAAGTAATTCTTTAAATAATTTTTGAAGAAAAAAAAATTCTCCTCCAACAAGCAACGTAATAAACTTTAGAGTAACAAAAGTCCGGGATATAAACTTAATTAACGGGAAAAACCCTCAGGAAATTTCGCCATACGTTTTTAATACTTTTTAAATGACTTCTAAACAAAAGCAATAAAAAAAAATAATACGCAATTATAATCATATGAGAAGAGAAACTCAGGCTTAAAGAGAAAAATATTCCAATAAAAAAAAACATTACAAACGCAGCATTAATTCTCGTTATTTAACTTAATTAAGAACTAAAACGAGTGTGCTACAGTTTTAATCTAGTTATTAAATTGTATTTCTTTTTAAGATGGGACTTGAGAATTAGTGAATGAATGATAATAGAAACATTTTATTAGTGCAGAGAAAATAATTTTCTTAATCAAGCTTAATTGATTTATAGAAAATTCTAATCGAATTTACCATAAAGTTATGCATTTCATTTTGATAACACAAGTTGTAATATTACAATTACATTTTTTTTTAAACAATAACCCCCGAAACGTAATTTAGGCTTATTTCAACTTACATCTTCAACTAACTTCAGAATTTATGAAAAAGCAAACGAAATTTAATCTAATTAAGATCGTGCAATAAATAATAATTAATTCCCAACAGCTATACACATTTTGTATCAAATAGTCAGATAAATTTGCAATTAAAGCTGACTATTTATTAAGGATGCTGATGACAATGTTATAAATATGATCGCTCTCAATTGACTTTTTGACGGAACACGTGATATCTTTTTTATTTTATAAGTGTGTCTAAAACCTATAAATTTATAACTTAAAACTCCAAATATATTCACTATGTATTCATCGAAAATTAATATTATAAATTTTAGACTGTATTTTTTACTAACATTTCCTCTCTGTATTCATTAAAATGTAATCGAAGGTGCCGGGTTTTTTCTTTCTTTTCTTTTTTTGTGCTCAATTTTCATTTTGCTGTGCAAAAACTTAAAACTTAGAAGCTCGAAACTAAGGGAGTGGAGTTAAATGTGCAAGGAGTCCGATGTCATAATATAATTTAACTTTCGAAAATTAGTTCGAGAATTACTAAATGATGAACATGTAGTAAAAAATATAACGCGGCCGCTCCGCAGGTCGCATGAATGTAACTTAAGTTGAAATTAGTCGTGCAGAAATGGCCATTTTTGTTCATGAGTTAAATGCGATTTTTGCCCTAATTCCAATTTGTTTCACTTTTTTTGCTTAATGGAATGACGTTTAATCCATTATTATCGAAAAATTTATCTCCCTCGAGGTCCCGATTGAAAAGCTTCGCTTAAAATAATTTATATAATTATAATAATTATAGAGTAAATATAGTGAAGCCGGAACAATTTAATACTTACAAGTTAATAAGGGGCAATAATTTTTATTGCAAATTTTGAACAGTTGACAACTAATTAATAATTTAAATCCGTTTGATACAGGGACGTTTTTTTAAAAAAAACTTTAAAATTTATTTATTTTTACATTTATGGAGCAATTTTATACTTAGAAGTTAGGCACTCGTTCGATAAATATTTTAGCTATAGGAAATAAATTTCCAATTTTTGTGACATATATTTTTTTGAACAAGTATAGAGTGGTTGAAATTTTTTTATATTTTAGAGCAAATAATTTGAGAAACATTTTCTCAATTATATTCGATTTGAGCAATGCTAAAACGAATTAAATGCAATTAAGAGAAAAAAATTTTAGCTAACGTAATTTGAAACAGTAATCAAACCTAAGGCAAATAAGAGCAAAAATTTTAGTGGACGGAATTTAAAATAACAATCGAAAGGGAATTAAGAGAGAAAATTGCAATTAGCGGATTATAGAACGCAAATCAAATCACTTAAGACTGTTTAAAGCTGTTTTTCGAAAAATCCGTCGTAATACCAAATGTTGCTTTTTTACTAAAAATATGCTATTTTTATAGCTGCTGTGAGTTTGCAACTGTATGACTGTTAGATCAAGTTTAGTCTATCTAAAGTCAGCGCTTATTTTAATAATGGCGCAAAACGTTATTATGGAGAAAAGTAACAGTTTCGTGAAAATAAAAAAATTTTGCGGTCCAATTTTTTAATATTTCAAAACTTACTCCAATGCTGCATTACTTGGGCTCATAAAAATTTTAAAAAACTGAAAAAAAGGCAGTGATATTGATAATTTTCATCCAGGTGGGAAAATGTCGCCAAATTGGCGATTTTTATAAAAGTTTGATATATTTCAGTTATTTGTCGGTTTTTAAGTCCAGATAATTCTTCACGGCAATATTATATTTACACAGTTTAAAATCATCGCATTGCTTTAAGTGTAAGACACATCAACTATGGCTCTTCAATTTTCCTTGGCGACAGAGCTTTGAAAAACAGCGTTTAGCTAGATTTAGTTTAAGCTACTATTCCATTTCAAAGTTGGAAATAGAAAATATATACATAACAGTTTGAGTTGAATATTGTATGCATTTTGACAACACTTTCACCAATTTTATATAAACAGATATTCTCTGGGGGCTTTCCTTTGGAATGGATTTCAGATATTTCGAAATATCGAATATCCTCAAACCCAGTAGTCACAAATCGTTCCTTTTTTTATCTGTACAAAACTGGAAAGACCTCTACTGCATTTCGGCAGCTCAAAAGAACAGAAATCAATGTTTCCCAATGTAGGAATATCCTCCTAAAGTTCTTTTTTTTTCTTCTTTTTCTCAAAATTCTTTTTTTTTTTTTCTCGAACTTTCTTTGTGATAAAAGCATACACATACTAAAGATAGACCCTGGATATGCGGGGGAGAAAAATCACTATTTAGAGAAAAAGTTTCTCCGATTCGATAGATTCTTTTTTTTCTCTTGGCGTTACCCTGGAATACGTGAGTTTCCTTTGTAACTTGGAGACCGGGTGAAATCGTGAACTTTCGGTATCGCGATCTGAAGCATCCTAGCGGCTTTTTATTTCATTATTCGAAATCGAACATGAAAAACCGAGTGCATTCGTTTACTTTTATCTTGTTTATTAAAAGTAATCTTAAATGCAACAAATACGTCTTTAGACAGAAGTTTCTACGTTTTTTTCTTCTTCTGAAAAGAATTTGAATGTTTTCCAGTATTTATTTATTGCTGATAAGTTACAATTATAGTTGGTATAGGTAACTTGTAACTAAGATAAATAACTTGGTGTGAATAAGCTACAGTTGTATTGTAACGTGATGTTGCTTGATACAATTATATTACTTGATATAAAAAAAAAATTCAAATTTTAGTTGTCTTTAGGGAAGATACGTTACATTTATGTTACATAATATAAGTTGTGTTACAATTATGTCATTTGGTATATATATTCCATTCATGTTACTTGAAATAGATATAAAAAACGTTACTTACAAAAAAATATGTTACTTTTTACCAAAAAATACACAAACATGAAGATACAGATACCAAATACATTACATTAGGAATACAGAAAATAGATTTTTATTTAGTAACTGTTACAAAAAATTTAAAAGAAGTTATATGGCATTTAATAGTTTTTTTTTTATCACAAACGTAAATAATTATCAAAGCAAAAACTTTGAAAGAAATGAACAAAAAAATATTTCTTAATTGGTAGGGGAAAAAATAATGATTTTATCCTTCATTATTTTTAAACTTCAAAGAAAAAATACGTAAAAAAATTCTTTAGCACTTGTTAACTGTCGTAGGCATAATTTACAAGAGAAGTTTCATTTTGGAGGGAGAAAGACTAAATGTGAAGTGTCTCTTTTTAAAATTTTTTTTATATTTTTATTTATTATAATACATCACTTTTTACACGAGTTGAAGTTGATATATTTCAAAACAGAGAGGGATAAAAATAACGAAAAACTTTGCATAATACAATGAGTTTTCCATAGTGAAAAAAAAAAAAAGAAAATATCAAAACATTTTTTTTTATTCATAATTATTTAAACAATGTTTTCTTAAGGGCAATGAGCGGAAAAACTCAAGCAAAAAACTTTTTGTCCATTAATACAAAAACTCTGATAAGGAGCAATAGATAAAAAAAAATAGTTACTATAAAAAAAAATAAAGAACCCATATATAGAACAGATATAGCCGTAAGCAAATGAGCTGTTTTTACGAAAATTGATTTAGCAGCATATCTTGCGGGAAAGACGACATTACATATTTAAAGAGGGGAGTGTCAATTCAGGGGGAGAATAAAATTTTTGCTTAATTATTAGTGTGTTACAAATTTTTATGCCTAATTAGAATTTTTAAAGACTTTAGGAAAAGAATTTATATAAAAACTATTAGGAAAATGATGATATTAGGATTTTTTTTTTTTTGAAATTATTTTTTAAATCCAATAAATTAAAAATACTATGTTTTCAGAATAATTTAGAATACTAATAATTTAGAATACTAATAGTTTAATATTTCTAAACCCAATAGTTCAAAATTACTATATTTTTAGAGTAATTTAGAATACTAATAGTTAAGCATTTCTGAGCCCAATAGTTTAGAAATACCATGGTTTTTAGAACAGTTTAGAATAATAGTTAGTTAATAGTTCAGAAATACTATTTTATGGCTTTTGAAAAATAGTTATAGACTTATACGTTTACATTTTTTAATTTTTAAGTTCATTTTATCTGCGCCAATGAACGTCTGCTCCACTGTTATAAAGTAATTATGGTAATATGATGAGGTGTTATGGAAAAACTCTTTGGAGTAACAGTTACCATTAGCTCCAACCAAAACATCTGTATTGGAGTAAAAAGAAAAAAAAATCGAAATAAAGTGATTTCATAACAATTTTGCCTAAAAATCCCTGTTTTAAAGCCGATTTTGAGCAAATAAATGCCTGTAATGTATCGACTTAAGAACAGTTGAGGAATCACAGGAAAAACAAAAATAAGACTGATGATATTCAGAATCTTAAGCCTGGTTTTTGATGGCTCCGTCCTCACATGAAATGAGGCTTTTTAACGAAATATGTTACCTTAATAACTGTTTTGAGTTTGTAACAGTTATTCATTACTGTTAGAAAAAGTTTAGCCCATCTTTACCCAGCGTTTTCTATGCTAAGCCTGAAAATGACGCAAAATGTCAATAAGCCACATCTTGTGAAAATGAATGGCGTTTTGTAATTTAACTTTAAATGTTTAAAAACTTTGTATTATCTGGACTTATAAAATTTTTAATAATTGAGAGTCCACTGATTTTGATATTTTTCATCAAGGTTTAAAAATCAAGCCAAATTGGCGATTTTTAAAAAGTCTTAACTTTTAAAATACTTGAGAGATTTGACCAGTTTTAAAACTCAAATAATTCTTACCAGCAAGATGATATATATATAGCAGAAAAGTATAGCCTTGGTACTATAGGTACTTAAACTATAGCTTTCTTTTACATGCATTAAGAGCTACGAAAATCACTGTCACGGCTGTTTTTCGAAGCACGATCGTCATATGAAATATTGCTTCTTTTGCGAATAATATGCTATTTTCATAACTGCTGTGAGTTTGCAACACTTACTCATGACTGTTAGGTTAAGTTTAGCCTATCTAAAGCAAGCGCTTTCAATGCTTATTTTGAAAATAGCGCAAAAACGTCAATATGGAGAAATCATTTTTGTGAAAATAAAAAGCGTTTATGGTCAATTTTTTAAAAATTTTTACACTATTTGTCAGTTTTAAAGCTTAGATTATTCTTCAAGGCAAGATGGAAGGAGGGCAAAATAAATTTGTTTCAAGTTTAAGACAAAAGCCGTTTATTTATTTATTTTCGACAAGTGTGCTTTGAAAAGCACCATTGAGAAATTAGATTGAATAATATTGTTCTGAGTGTGAAAGGGTTATTTCTTACGTCTAAACCTTCACAAAAATTCTTTTTTTTAAAAAAGAAACAAAATAACATGCATATTTTATTCTAGAATGCAATGTATAAAACTATATATATTCCAAACTAGCACTTTTCATTTATTCGAATAAATCTTAAAGGAGAGACCGAAGGAAGAAAAAGACAGTTTTAACGACTGTCTCTTTTCTCGAAATAACGAATATTCCTGTATCGATCGTTTTCCCACCATTACCATCTCTAAAGTGTGGAAATTCGAACAAAAGGTATGTGAAAATTTTGGGGAATTATGGATTTACCATTAGGCATCAGAAAAGAACTCTCTATGCGCGTGGGAAAAATGCTTAAATCGTTCCCCTTCAAAGACGAAAGGATTTGTCGGAAATTGAACTTTTCATAAATGCCCACGATGCCCATTCGTTCGCATATCTTATTTGAAATAAATTTCTACAAAGAACGAATTGTCGCGAAAATGAAGAGATAGTTGGATCAGAAGTTTGGAATTTGAACTAAGAAATAAAAAGCTTAAGCAGAGTTGCCAACTTTTCAAACTAGTTTTTAGTAAACAGAGAAGTGCAGTAACACAGAAATAAATACAGTTGGCGCTTACGAAATTCTAATTAACGCAATTTTAAGGTATATATATTTACTGTGAATGATCGAAATTGGTTTGACTTCCACCTGTGAATGTTGACAACCACATAGTCGCTTTGGTAAATGTCCAAAATATATACAAGCTCCAACTATGTGCCACTGCCCGGTATGCCGCCTTACATCAATGTTTTGTTAAGGTTCAGTGAAACTGTCCGGTATACATTTGTCTGGTATGCCCTACATCAATGCTTTTTTTAGGACAAGTACCATTGCGCAGTATGCATTTAACCAGTACTCCGAACACTAACGTTTCTCCTAATCTACCCTCAGCAGATATTAAAATATCGAATAAATATAATAATATCAAAGAATAAATTAATATAAAATAGGATAATAACAAATATCTAGGACATTCATCTACGTGACATTCACCGGTCGACTTTCAAATCGATATTTTCCTGATTTCGGCCATTCGCTGTAACATGTATACTACTTTATTCTATATAGGTACATAACATAAATAAAATTACGCATTAATTCATTATTAAACAAACAAAATAAGGCACCAAATTAAAACTTATACAATACTGAAATCTTATACTTGATTATAAATTTAAATTGACTACTTGGAATTAATGTTTAAGTTTTTGGTTTTATCATCGGATCATAAATCGGAATCGTTATGGCGAAATCTTCAGAGGAAGGCATTGGCCCACATTGTGCTGTCTGGCCAACCATGATGATGATGACTACTAGTCCTTTTTGTCTTTATAGCATCCTGCATTTGATACACAAGAAAGTTTTGTTTACAGCATTTAATAATTTTCAGAATCATAAGAAATTGTTAAGATTTACATTTGGCGAAGACTTTTAATACTTGGCTATATATATATATATATATATATATATATATATATATATATATATATATATATATATATATATATATATATATATATATATATATATATATATATATATATAAATGCTATATGAAACTTGGCATATATATATATATATATATACACATACAAAGAAGACAAGGAATAAATATTTTTTTATAAAAAGAAGAAAAATAATTAGAATTTTAAAAAAATAAATTAAAAAGAGAGAAAACAAAATAATTTAAAATGTAAATTAGAGTAATATTAATTTAATAGTAAATTAGAGTTCTTTGTACAAACTTTAGCCCTCTTTCTCTTTTGTCTCTTAATTGTGCTATACAGGGGTTGCGTTGAGAATTTCAAATTATTAAGCAGTAAATAAGCCAAATATCAAAAGTATTCGCCAAATGCAAATCTTAAAAATTTTTCATGATTTATTTTTTCCCATCGAAAACTATTTTACTGTAGTTTTCAGGCTTATTATTTGAACCTAATTAGTTATGCTGCACATTTCATTCGCCAAAACACAATTTTATTCACTAAATTTACGATTTTATCGCATCTGGCCAATACGATTAAATTTTTATTTGATTGTTGTCCTGAATTAAAATTAAACTTAATTAATGACAGAACTGTGAAAGGTTTCCACTTTTTGAGAAGAGTCCGAGCATAATTCAATGAAAAATATTCTACCACAATAGCAATATCGAATTACATATTTCAAGGTAAAATTATTTTCAAATCCCATTTATTTCATCAATTTAAATTGTTTAGGGATAAAACCTCTCAAAATTCCTGACACCATAATACCATTTTCGTAATTACAAAGCATTATTTCAAAGAAAAAGATTAAAAATGAAATAAAAATGCGTTTCAAAATCCAATACAATTCTTTGAAAACTAGTTCGTTATTCATGAAAAGTGTCATTATAAGCGAGAGAACAAATTCTTTGATCCAAAATGCGAACAAAAGGATCCGTTTTCGAAAAACGTGACGCAAAATCTAAATGACAATTAGAATAATTGTTAATTTTTCTGAAACTTTGGAATTTTCTCTTCAAAATGATATTATTGGAATGATAATGACAGGTCAAAATTTCTAAGCTTTGCTTCATTTTTCATTTTGGAATATATAATCAAGAAAACCTTGGCAACAATGCAGGCAAAAAATGCGAATAATTTATGATTTTCATTTCTTTTACTTAACAAAATTCATTTTATTCAAAAATTTTCAATGATATTGTCTTCCTTTTAAGGAATAAAGCTTAGTAAAAATAAAACACAATTTTATCTTTTTGTTTAGAACAAAAGTAAACACAAATGCTGTAAAAATAATAAAACGAAACAGCACTGGATAAATAATACAGAAATTTCTTCACCGAAACATAAATTATTTTTTGTAACCATATCCATGGTTACAAAATTTAAAATACATATTTGTAACAATCCGCAAAAAAAAACGAAAAGAAAAATTACATTATTTTAAAGAATGTAATTTCGCAAAGCAAAATACAAAATTTTACCGAAAACGATAAATATGAAATTGAATTTTAAACATACACGAGTTTTTTTTAAAATTACTCAGGTACTATTCAACCGATTTCGCTCAAGCTTTCTATCTTGCCAGGTAAAATTAGATTGTTTAAAATGATGTAAAAAATTGAATATGTAACAATTCAAAAATATTTCGAGTATTATAAAATAAAATAATAAAAACTAATAAATATTTCCTATTTTTCTGAATGAAATTATCTTTGAATTAACGAATTTTACACTTGTGCGCTAAAGTTATCGAGATATGGCTAAACGCGCAAAAAATAAAATAAACTGATAAAATTTGCTCTCCTGACCAAACTATTAGAACCATATTTCCCAGATTGCCGTTACCCTTGATATATTGGAGGTGAAAAAGCCATTCGTCAGATTTACGTCGAAAAAAAGATATATTTATTCAAATAAAGTACGTTTTGAGTTCAATTGTGTAACTTAAAATATTGTCTTAACTGTTTAATTAGCATACGAGGTCATCCCCTTGAAACATCAAGAGTGAGTCCTAGAACATTAAGATCCGATCATTCGATAAAAAGTTATTCAAGATAGTTCATTTTTTAAAGTATATATTTTGTTTCTTTCTTTATTGCATACCGTATTTGTACGAAAAAAACAACGAATCAATATCATATCTCAATATACAATCACCAAAACAATATCTAAACGTCTTACGGCAAAAAAAATTAGTGAATATCTATGAACTATATATCCACTATAAATCGAACATTAAATTCATTTGCATATTTTTTAATTAGCTTTGTTAATTAACCTAAAAAAATTGGTTTTGGGATTTATAAATTTAAAAATATCTATTAATAATTCCTTTATCAATCTGAACTTTTTTTTGAGAGTTTCGATAATTTTCAGTGTTCTTTTTCGATGGTTCGATTAGACATAGGCTCAAAACTATTCGAAAGTGTTTTCTAAATTATAATAATAATTTAAGTGAAAAGTAATCGCTATCACATAATCATACTTGAGCCGTAGTGGCTCAGGGGATAGAGCGCTCGCTTTCCAATGAGGTGAACCAGGTTCAAATCCCAGCGATGGCTGGTCATTACGAATTCCGCACCAGACTCGCATGGGCCGCAGTGCTGACGTAAAATATCGTCAGTGGCAGACGGATCATAGGTTAGAGTACTCTTGTCGTTAGGCTAACTGTGGACAGTTTTCGTGGTTTTTCTCTCTATGTAACACAAATGCGCTTTAGTTTCATCAAAAAGTCCAACACGAAGACAAATTTCTCCAAATACTCTTGATCCAGGAGTTACCTTGTCTTTTGGATTGGGTTTAAAAATACAAGGCTACGGAGTTGAACATTATTAATCTTAACTCCAAAATCGGGTCGGCTGCTCAACACCGTTGGAAAATAAAATAATAATTCTTGTATTTTGCTTAAATGTTAATCAAAATGTTAATTATAAATGTTAACCAATGTTAATTATAAATGTTAACCAAAATTCCCATAATTTCCATGAGATCAAACTTTTTTTTAACCCGGTTTTAATCTAAAGGGTCAAACTTTTAACTTACTGTTGTCGAAGTCGAGAAAATCTTTCCAACAAATAACTACTCCAAAATAACAAACTGCAGGAACAGAACACGTGTCTCGTCAGCCTTGATGTTTAGTAAATAACACTTAAGAAGACGGTTGTATTTAAAATCCTATAATCGTTAGTGGGCGGAAAACATTAGAAGATGCGTGTCGGCGTTTGCTATCATCCAAAATATTAAACTAGGAATTTGTTTCTTAGCGAATGTTATATTACTCATACTATGGCACTAAAACAACAGTTACCTTTCGACGTTTGTAACTGCCAGCAATAAGTGATTTCTATTGCTCAATGTTGACTAGGAAATATACTTCAAATAATTGCCTTTTGAGACTTGTTTTTACATGGAAATTTAAACTTGGATCAATTATTTTTTACCACATTTTATTATTCAAAAATTTACGAATGGAATACAGTTCTATGCCAGTGGTCTAAAAATATAAAAAAATAACTGGATGAAAAGACAAAGCTAAAGATAGGGTGACAAGGCATCTACCTCTGAAGAAGGCCAGGGGCCATCATGTCACTGAGAAATCAAGGAATACGATTGCCACTTTGACATTCGTTTTTAAGCATAAAAGTTTTGAAACAACTGCTTTTTGACTTTTGTTTTTGGCCAGAAATTGTTCGGACAACCGTTTTTTTATTTTATTATTATAAGAAATTATTCAGAAAATTGCCTTGCATTCTATGTGTTTAGTCAGGAATTATTGAAACGGTTACCTTTTAACGCCTGTTTTTTACCCGGAAATTACTGAAACAATTGCTTTCCGAAACTTGTTTTTAATCAGAAATGTACGCTTGGTTTTTGAACAAAATAAATGAACAACAGATAGTTTTTGCAACGAAACGAAATTAACGAGTGATGCAGCTCAAATTCAAATTTAACTCGCCTGAAATAAATTATTATCAATTTCTCTTACTTCATTAAAAATAAAAAAATAATTTGCTATACTCAGGCTTTTTTTTTAACACAAACATTAGTCAAGTGCAACAGTTGTTTTTTCGGAACAGCTTTAAAAACAAAAACATTAAATTAAATGTTTGTTTTTTAACATTCTTTAGTGCAAACATGAAATCAAAAGCTGAAAGAGGAAAGAAAAAAAAAGAGTTAGCAAACAATCGTTTACAAGATTTAACTGCGTTTTGCGTCGTAAGGTTGTTTGTTTTAACTATAGGTTTGAGTTCAACGAACGCATAAATATACACAAGAAAGAGAATGTTTTCCTACAAAATAAGATATAGTTTTCTGGTAAGTACGAGGTTGTCCCAAAAATTACATAATATTTTTTTTTAAATATTGTTGATCCCCTTTGTTTTGCCTCAAAGTGACATAGTTTCCTATTCTCCTAGTAACATATCATTCTATATCACATAAACAGATACTCGCAGTTCTGAAAAAAAGCTCTACTTAATTTTTAAGTATTAGGGAATTTATATGGGAGGAAAAATGTAAAAATAAAAATTATAATATTACACTAACTTTCAATCTGTTAAATTTAAAATTTTTGCTTGAAACATAATACGTGATGTCACAACAGTATAGCTTCCCTTGTTACAAACTGTCACAAATCCTCGTCTCTCCTCCAAAGCATAACATCATTTGTGGATGATGCCTATTGTAAAACAAGTTTCAGAAGTTCTTAGAACACAGAAATGGTGATGCTTCCATTGAAGAAACTTTACAACTGCGAAATTTTTTTACGAAAGGTCCTTTTTTTCCCCTCGTCAATTTCAAAACTTGTTTCAGTAGAAATGAGAGTGCTGAGCGACACTCTTTCAAAAACTATTTTTTATTGGTTTAAATTTTATTCTTTTACCACCATGTTTTCGTTTAAATAAGATGACCCAAAGTAACAGGAAAGAAACATTAGGAACGGTTTAAGTATTACGTAAGCACCTAAAAGTAGGAGGAAGGTATGAGCAATGCTTACTTACGACACTTAAATTTCCTCATTTTAATTTTTTCTAAAAGCAAAATAAAAGCAACGAAAAATTAAAAAAAATAAATAAATAAATAAATAAATTACGTTTAGAAAAGATTTTAGTTTTGAAAAAAAGTTAATATTTGAGCGGGGGTAGAAAGTGGTAGAAAAAAATTTATTTAAAAAGCTCCCAAATTTAATAATTTTTTTTTAAAAAATAAAATAATTTTTTAACGAAAACTTTTGTTTCATACAAAGTTACATCTTTTATTTAAATTTACTCCTTAAATTTTCAAAGATAGATTACTGCAGTTAAAATCAAAGTTAGAATAACAGAGAAACAGAGAGAGTGGCGACTATCTTGCATAACATGTAAACGACCCTTTAAGAGTATGCAGTATCGATTTTTACATTCTTCAGAAAATAAATCTTTGAAAAGTAACTGAGACGCTTACTGCAATAACGTGAAAATTCTGAATCTATTCTCATTTATGTATTGTTGTTTATTGACTTTTATTTATTATTAGATATTTAGTATTAGTTATTTATAATTAGTTATTTTTATTTATTTATTATTAATTTTTTATTATTATTTATTTTGACTTATTATTATTTATTTTTATTTTATTGCATTTTTGACAGTAGATAAAATAGCTTTGGTGATTGCTTGAGCACAAATGCAGAAAATCAGATTACCCTTGTGTGGTGGTAAAGCATTTATAACTGACTTAATAAATTTCACCGATTTATAAATTTGGATTTACCCTGTTATAGCTCTTCAGCCATTTTATTGATCAACATAGCTTATATACACGTCACCTAATAACGTATAATTTAGTAGTTAAAGTAATTAATTGACAGACTAAGAGGTAGTTATAAAAAGACAAGGTACCCTTAAAATACACTTTTTATTCTCTAGTTAAGGCTTACAGAATATCTACACAAACCACTAGGGTTGCCAACTTAAGGGTTCCAATCTAAACAAGAAATCACTGAAGTTTTTTTAATTACTTAATAAAACTCCTATTATTCTGAGTCTGACTGACTAGTTTAGGTGATAATTAGATTTTCTTTTTTGTATTAAATAGTTAATAAAAAATGAACAGGAAGCAAATAATGACACAGAGATCATTTCCAAATAAAGCAGCTTTTTTCAGTATGGAGACAAAAAATAAAAGACAGAAACACAGACACGCAGGAGAAATTACAAATAAGTTACACCAAACAATCGATAGGATTGAGCGATAGACTTGAGCATTAAGATAGTTCATTTTATCAAATAAACAATTGAACTTGTTTGTAATTTCTGCATCTCTGTGTTTATTATACAGTTTTGTTGCTTTATCACACTTAATTATTTCACTTCCTCTTTTCTTATTCCATATTTAGATGTGAAGTATGCACGAATTAGAATTTTAAATTTTTCCTTAAATCAAACCTTGAGAACCATATTATTCCCTCAACCTATTTAATGGACCAATTGTAATTACTAAGATTTCCTTTTTTCATGAGACGTAATATATGATCGAAATTATTTTGCAAGATTTTCTCAGTCAAATCAGCAACCCTACAACCGATAACTTTTCTACTTTGCGTCATTTTTCAATGCCTATGGCTCTTTTAAGAAACTCTAAAGGAATGGGGTGTAAAATGACAAAAGTTTTAAAGAAGTTACTCAAAATTTGGAAACCAATTTTATTTTTTGAAAAATGTAGCTATAACTTATTTTAACGCTCTAACATTAAGAGTAAGCAGTATTAAAAAAAAAATCTTCATTCTAAGACGGAATATATTTTATTACATTATAGAAAAAGAAAGAAAGTTGAATGAGAAACAGAAAAATAACGCCAATGGGGGTCGAGGAAACCTTCCAAAAAATCTCAGACGGTTCTTAAATTCCCTTTCATTTCAACTCTTCTTCAAAAAGCTTTAGCATTGAAGTAGGCATAACTTTTTTGCGGAAATCATACAACTGGAGGACATAAAAATGTTTCAGAATAAAAAAAAATGCAAAAGCAAGGAAATGTATCCATTCCATTCAAAAAATAAAGTTTGAAGGGAAGGAGGAAGGCAGTAATCCAGGAAAGTTGATAACAATAAAAGACAGGCCAACCCCCAGATCCATATTTCCTGAAGGTCTTCCTTCATTACTGGACTGGCAACCTTCGTTACAGATTTTCGATGTTACATTTATTCTTGTTATTTTATTTTTCCTTCGTTTCCAAGAAGATGGAAAATTGGATAAAATACATCTTCGGAAAAAGAAAGAAAGAATAAAAGGAAAAATATATTAAAGAAAAGAATTTTTTTTTTTAACCAAGAAAATGTTTTTTCCTTCAGTGTTGCGTTCAAAATATTCGCGATCGCAAAAGATTTTTCAGTTAGGCAACGTTATACGAAATCGAATCAATTTTTTAAACGAAAAGCACGTATGACAGCTCGAATAATAAATTTTTTCCGCCTTCTATGCTTTTTAAGTATAAAAAACGCTACAAGAATAAATTTCAAAGATCAAAAGAGAAGAAGCCGATATTGTTGCATTGCAAAAATGACCTATTACTCCAATAATGCTGAGATATTTACGCATCCTCACCTCCTTTCGAGAAAAAAAAAAAAAAAAAAGGAAAAAAGGTGATTAGCATTATACATCATACGAGTAAAATTTCTTGGATCTAGTTCGTATGCAAATTTTTTTCATGTTCGTTTTCTTTTCCAATTTTTCTAGCATATTTTAAAAAGCACAAGTATTCTTAATGGCTTATAACTTTGTTGAAAAACTACTTAAAGAATATTTATTTTTCAATTTATTTTGTAGTACATTGTGTGAGTTAAATACTTCTGAAAAAAAAGTTTGTTAATTTATATGTTTATGTTTACAATTTTTAACGAATTGATCAGACATACATTTTAGCCGCTTCTTAATGCTTGTTACTTTGCAATTTTTTCACAGATACAGTTGTTCTAAAAATATTTTCCTTTTCTACAATTGATGAAAAAGTCAATAAAATCCAAACCCCTTTCATTCGAAGATACAAATCCGAAAAAAATCCGGTCTGGAAAATTTCTGAAAAATCTAAAGATATTTTTCAGATTAAGGTTTATATGGGGTTGTGGTAATTCTTCACGTGGCTCGAGAGAGGCCTGAGCCAAAAATATTTATCCACTTCTAAAATTCTGAGCCAAAATTAATTTAAAAAAAAAATCAAACTATTTAGTAGAGTGTGAAAAAATTCAAAGATTACAAAGGGGAGGTAAAATTTTTTTGCATATTTGGTGAACGGATATAGACAAAACCTTGATTCAGTTAAATGAACGGATATTGAAAAAAAATCTTATATTTCATCAGCGATTAAAAAAACATAACTCTAAACACAATAAAATATTCATAGTTCAGTTGAGGTACAAAAGCATACATAAAGAAAATTCTGGAAGCATGCAAAACATAAAAGATATCAAAATGAAAGAATTAGCTTATAGCTTACATAGAGAGATAAGCTTAAAGCGTTAAAATGGAAGTTAACAAAGCAAAAATCCTTAAGTGAGCGATGGGTAAAACAAAAGAAATAGAGAATGTGTGATGAACTACAACACAGACCATTTTGGAATCATCAGAAGCTTTGACGTCAGAAACCTATTTACAAAGTATCTTTTTCTACTAAAAACTATCATAAATTTTTTTCCAACAAATTAATAATATTCTATGCTTATTGCACGCTATGGCGAGTTTCTAAACTTGGAAAAATAGATATTTTGTTTGTAGTTTAATACGTTTTCGCACTAAACTTTTCAATAATCGATGAAAGAACCTTCCCATGAAAGCAATTTCGGTTGTTTACTATTATTAGCGTTGTTATGGTATTAGTTCGAATTAATATTCTTTTTTCCTCTTTGCTTCGACCTAAATAAAATAAAAAAATTGCATAGAATAGTTTAAATTATTATTTATCATTCCAAAAGCTGAGTTATAAAATTTCTCTCTTAACAATAAGCTGATGAAATATACAACCAAATCGATTTTATTTTATTACAGGACACAAATAAAAAGATAGCGTGTATTTATTGGTTTTGTATCTTTTAGTGAGCTCAATAAATTTTATTTTTATTTCATTTAAAGTTGTATGTTTTCCAGTTATCTTCTATTACCTCCTGTGCCATTCATGATTTCTGTGTGTTATATTTATAACACATAATATGCAATCGGTTTGTTATACACGCATTTGGGTGTTTTATTTAACGTTATTATTATCCCATTAGGGAAAGTTTTTTAAATTTACCTTTAATACTTGCGTGTCTTTTATGTCATAATTTATTTAGCTAAATAATTTCGCTACCAGAGGAAATTTTCTCACTCAATTTCCGTAATTACTTAACTTGCATTGCATAAATACAACTACGATGGGGGAGGGAGGCATAGCAATTTTTTTATATTTATAAGCTCCTTTGTCACGCAAATCTAGTACTTTAAGTAATTAGTCGAGGGTTTGTTTATAATTTTTTCCATGGTAAAAAAGGAAAAAGAGATTGCGTGATATACCAGAACAAAAACTTGGTTTCGTTATTTTTCGATGTTCCAAGCAGGCGTGTAATTTTCGTGGATGAAATCTGATGTTTATGATGCAAAAACTTCATAGTATCTTTTGATATTCATTCTTTTACATCATAGGGATTTCTTTTTTTCATTTGATTTTTTTAAAGATAAAAAAAAAAATCCATTTCATCCCCTTTTCTGCAAGCATATTATTTTTAAAATTATTGTCAAGTATAATATCTGAAAACAGGTAAGCACATTTTGTAAGCTCCTTGCAGCATAAGTGGAAATTTAAATGGACTTTCCCACAAAGATTAAAAGAAAACTTGGGTAATTAAAAAAAATTTATGTACAGTGCGCAAAATAAAAAACGGACAACCCTGAAAAACTTTTGATCCGATCGGATTTTCGAGTTCTAGGACTCAATCTTAATAATTCAAAGAGGTGACTTCAAATATGCTAATTATTCAGTGCATAAAATATTTTAAGTTAAGGAATTCTACACAACTGTTCTTTCTTTGAATAAACCTACCTTTTTTTCGGTGGATTGGGTAACCGCAATCTGGGAAATATGGTTCCCAAAGTTTCAATTTGTTTCTTATGTTAAAACAATAATTGACGTGTCTCATACGTCTTCAACACAGAGTTGCCAACTTGCTTCGGACAGTAAATAAATATTTTAAAGTGGTAGTTTATCAATTGCGATTCTTGGTTTAATAAATTCAGTTTAGTAGATTTTTATCCACCACTATTTCTAAATAATTCGTAGGCTTACATAATTCACCATTTTATAGTAGTTATGTCATGCTATACCTTTCAAAAAGCAAGCAAAAATAGTCATATATTTGCAAAATTTAGTTTGTAGTTATTTACCGTTTTTTTAATTATTTTGGCCTGTGCGGAGCAGTTGGCATCATTCCGTTGTGAGTTGTTGTTTACAGTGCAATCAAAGATCATTTCTATATCATGGGGTTAAAGTTAATTTTTCTTTTTGTGTATTTCTCGAGAACTTTGAAAACGTATTGAAAAACTTTTGAGTAAGCCAAGTCCGTCAAGCATCCATTCTCTTAAATGATACATTCTATATTCTTACACAAAGATCCTTTTACAAAAATGTCGATTCTTTCACAATATATTTCATACTTAACACTAAGACAGACATCAAGCCATGTAGAACATAAACTAACTATGCTTCAAAGTTGCCAGGTACACAAAACAAAAATTTAATACGGCTACAATACAATATATAGACAAATAATAAATCTAAGTAAAAGACGTAGAAAAGAAAGAATTATATTTTAATAAATTCTGTATGCGATACGGCACTGTATTTAATTAACTTCATGTTAATTAACATTTTAACTTATGTGGATAAACTTAGCTCAACTTTAACACGCCATTTTGCTTATAAACGATCAGCTGGTGTTGAGGTCCCATGTGAGGGTGTCCGTAGTCCCTTTTTTTTATCGTGGTCTTAAGTACCTAATTGTATATTAATTGCATTTGTAAGTATGTATAAAAATTTAATTATTGTAGTTATTGAATGGAATAAATTGATTATCTTTGCTTATTGTTTAAATTGATTGATTGATAAATTGATTTTAATAAATTGATAGTTATTCATATCAATATCATTGCTTATAATTCATCGATATTTCAGGATCAACGAATATCCGACATTCTTACAGTAGAATAAGTCGCTCTGCTAATTTTTATCAAATTTTGGGGGTCAAAAAGTCGACTTTGATTTGTGGATCTACCGAATGTGTGGTATATCGGCATTGTGAAAATCATACCGACTCAAAAGCATTTGGATAAAATGACTTCGGTTAACAGAGTTTTGAATGGGAGGAGATTTACGCTGCACACTTCAATCATGGATTTCTCCGAATTATAATATTTATAGCTACTTTTAAACAGATTTCTATTTTCATCTATGGCATTTTACCCAAGGAATTCGCTATTAATTTTTTTTTTAAATTTCTAAACTTAACTTAATAATAGCTCTCGTTTACTTACTTCATTTACAATTTAAGGGCATTTGGTAACGTGGTAATGACAAGTCGACCTTTCAAGTTCTCCAAAGAGAGCATTTATAGTGAGAGTATGTAAGAGGCTTCTGAGTAGTGTATTCAGGAGACCGTTGTTCCGTATACTGTTATCCAGGAGAACCTACGGTACTTATTTGAAAACAATACTAAGGAAAATTTCGGTGCAAAAATGTGACCTTAAGAAAAAGTGTGGTTTTGACTTACATTGCCTTTTGCCTTCCAATAAGATAAGATGGGATTTGAATAAATTTCAAAAGTGAATTAAACTAAATTAGTTCATAATACATTTCATAACTGTAAAAAGCAATTATATTTATTATAGAAAATAATCGCCAAATTCTATAAAAAAAAAGAAAGATAAATCCAAGCAATTTAATAAATTTTACTTTTTTAACACGTCGGCTGATAAGTTTCCGTCTGACATACAGATGGGGCTCTAAATGCAGAATTAGTATTTTATTTAGCAAGTCCTAACCTTCAAATAAAATGTGTCAAAATTTTATAACGATCTGTAGATTGATTTTATAGTTACAGTGATTTTAATCGAACACCAATTTATATTATTGTAGCAATGGATAAAAAAGAATTTCGTGTTCGTATTAAACATTGTTATTTAAAGGGAAAAAACACGGTAGAAACTAAAGCTTGGCTCGATAAGTGTTATCCGGGTTCTTCAGCAGGAGAATCGACCATTATTGACTGGTTTGCTGATTTTAAACGTGGTCGTACAAATGTTGAAGATGCACCACGCTCTGGACGCCCTAAAGATGATGTTAATCCGGAAAACATAATAAAAGTCCAGACAATTGTTATAGAAAACCGCAAAGTGAAGTTGCATGACATAGCTGATACTCTAAATATATTAAAAGAGCGTGTAGGCTTTATTTTGCACGAACATTTGTTTATGAGAAAGCTGTTTTCGAAGTGGGTGCCGCGTATGCTTAACAGTTGACCAAAAACAACAACGAATTGATGATTCCGAGAGCTGTTTGACGTTGTGTCAGACACCCCCTATTCACCCGCACCCACCCTATTCACCAGATTTGGCTCATAGTGACTTCTACTTGTTTGCAGACTTGAAAAAAATGTTCGCGGGTAAGAGATTCAGCACGAATGGGGAAGTGATTGTCGAAACAAACGCCTATTTTGAGGCCAAAGATTAAAATCACTGTAATTTTTAAACCAATCTACAGATCATTATAAAATTTTGACACCTTTTATTTGAAGGTTAGGACTTGCTAAACAAAATACTAATTCTGCATTTAGAGCCCCATCTGTATGTCAGACCGGAAACTTATCAGCCGATGTGTTAGTTACCATGCATATATCTTAAAATCTTACTGATTTTGCTTTAAAGTAAGTACTACGTAATTAAATTTCAAGATGAAGCTTAAATCTAATAATTGAAACTTTTCTTTTTTAATTCTTCTCTCGATCTTATAAGGGTCCAATCCGAGTTGATTTTTCAAAAAATTGAATATATAGTTTTACACTGTTCCAAGTTTTCAAAAACTTTTTCATAATTAATTTCCCAATGGATAAATCTTTCACAAACAAAATCTGTAGTTTGCTAGGAATTTCGAAAAAAAATTGTATGGTTTTGGAGGGAGAAAAAAAAGCCGTGAAAGCTAACAAGTTTGCAACATACGAGCAAACAACTCTTGTTTTTTAAGTTATGTTTTGGCATTTCATTCATGTGCACTGAGAAACAATTTCAACAGAAAACAATGAATTAAAACTACATTTTTTCCTGTAGGCTAAAAAGGAGAAAATAGTTCTAAATTTGCATGATGTTACAAATATAATTTTCAGGGTCAGGCAAAAATCATGATTTTTTTTTTCTCAATTTACCAACAAAAGTTTAAGATAAAATGTATTATTAATACTTAATAAAAGTGGTTTCAATTATTATTTAATTATAAGAAACTAAACACTGAATTGATAAAATCAGATATTTTTGTTAATCTCAACACTCTCGTGAGTCAATTAGACATCCAATGAAATATAAATTAGTTTAAAACAGAAAAAAAAAAATCCTGTAAATTAATCTGGACGGAACTTTGGATTCATAATTGATATATTTTAACTACACGTCTAATAAGTTTTAAAAACACTAATATTAAAATAAACATAAAACTAAATTGGTATAATTCAAATATTTCAATTAAACACAAAATTATTATTCATACAGAAAATAGAACTCTCATGCTTTAAGGCTTTTTTTTTACTATTATTTTTTTTTTGTTTATTTTGAAATATAATAATTTGCATTCCTCCCCCTTTCATTATTTTTCGAAAAAAAAAATAATAAAAAAACTTCTCTATTAATGAGATAAGGTTTGAAATCCTATCCTCACATCTATAGAAATAAATGTATAAATGTTACTGTACAATGCGCAAAAAAATAGACGGACCACCCTGAATAACTTTTGATCTAATTATAGGATTTTTACGTTCTTCGACTCCATCTGAGTGGTTCGAGGGTGTGACCTCAAACATGCTAATTATTTAGTGCAGACGATATTTGAAGTGACAAAATCAGTCACAGAAACGTACTTTCTCTAAATAAACATACCTTTTTTCGGCGGAACCAAGACATTAAAAGATTTGAGTGCTAGAGAGTGAAGATCCGACCATTAGGATCAAAGTTTATTTAGGGTGGTCCGTTTATTTTATTTTAATTATTTACTTATGCCCTGTAGAAAAAAATTAAGCTAGTAAAATTATTTTACAAAAGAAAAAACTTTAATTAAATTGGTTGTATGATTTAAAAAAAATCAAGAGATTTGAATCATGCCAACAGTGAAAATTTTCGAATTAGTAAGACACAAGCTTAGATTAATTACAGTTGGCGAGTTTCTCACGATCTATCAGGAATTGCCTCGCAAACCACCGTGAGAAGTCATAGTTCGGTTGACATAGTTTTGTTACAGTCCATCACTACATATACATTAAATCTAGCTAATTCAGAAACTTGCATTGATTCAACGCATCGCTGAATGAAATCCTATCGCTTACTCTCAAGATTTATTTCCTTCGAAATTCAGAAAGTCCATATCGGTCACGGTCATGCGGGACATCGAAAACTCAATTCAGTGCTAACTCAAAAATCGATGAGACATGAAGTCCGAGTGCTATATCGATTGCTCCAAGAATAACGACGTCGTCCACTTGCGTTCCTCTATGGCCCCAGGGAAATGTTAACACTATCCACCAACATTAGGATGACGGAAGTACCGAGAAATCACTTCCAACCGTAGAATGAATTAGAAAGTCTAACAAAAAAGGGTTCGGTGACCGTCTATTGTTTTTTACAGTCAAAGCACTTTAGCCCTGTCTGTTACTAAGTAACTATTTGATTTTTCACTTTGGAAAAAGAATCTAAGAAAGAGAGAAATATATGGGAATTTCGAAAAGAATAGAGAAGCTTTGTTTCTTTCGCTATTAGACGGTGGTTGCCAAGTAACTGTTATCTTTATCGCTAAAAAGAAAGTTTTGTTCTTTTGTAGTCAGGAAAAATCAACAAACTTTCAAGGTTCTAAACGATTGCGTGGAAGGATAGAAAAAGAAGAAGAAAATCGTGAGTTTTAAAATCCTCAAATAATAATAGAAAGTGACAATCGCACCGAAAGAAATATCAACGCTCAGCATCAAAAAAATATCAGAAGTAAGTATTAATACCAAGTAAACTAAAAATACTGATATTAACACGAAACATACCAACATTTTACAACACAATATAACAAACAATTACCGCCTATGGTATGTTTAGTGTTAACGAAACAAAGTAGCGATACTATTTCATTATAATTTTCGACTTGAGTTTTAGCTTATTGATTGTTTTTGTTAATTTACGTCGCACTAGAGTTGCACAATGGGCTATTGGCGACGGTCTGGGAAACATTCCGGAGGATGATCCGAAGACATGCCATCACAATTTTGATCCTCTGCGGAGGGAATGGCACCCCCGCTTCGGTAGCCCGGCGACCTGCGCGCGAAGTCGAGCACTTTACGGTAGCACAGTTTAACGAGGACCAATACCACACACCCTCGGTCCCTACGCAGATTGATCCAAGTGATCACCCACCCGTACACTGACCGTGGCCAGTGATGCTTGACTTCGGTGATCTGCTAGGAACCGTGTCTTAACGATCAGTCCACTGCGGGACTTAACTTATTGATATTGATAGTAAAAAAACATTTCCGCAACAGCCCATTGTGAGCCAGGAGGATAATGGAGGTTACGGTTTCACAGTTTCCTGACAAACAGCATGAATGTGACAAGAAATCAACACTGCGCACAATGCCGTCTTTATTTCCGAGAGAAGCTGGTACACATCAAACTGAAACTGGTTGAGCTTGAAGCCGCAAATGCTATTCCGTCACGTTGCCAGCTCAGCGTCATTAACCACCACGGCTCAATAGATGTTGATAGTACTGTATTTATCTAAACTTGTGTTTTAGTAAGCCTTATTTACTGGTTCAGATAATTGCGTTTGGTTAAAGTTTTGATTCCATCAAAGCATCTCCAACTGAGAGGAACAAGCGCATACACTGCCCACGTCACCTGATCGGAGTCAAAATAACACGGCATTCTGTTTGTCTAAGATAGGTACTCTGCCAGACATTCGTCTGGAGCTGTGGCGGTGACTATGGTAACGAGGTGTGATTATTTCAAGTAGGGGTGGGGTGCGAGGTCCCTCTTTAGGACTGGTTTCGGCGAGAGAAAAGGAGACCTTTTCATCGAAGCTACCCTCCCTAAAATGGCCTCTTCTTGTTTCCATAGCACCAGACTGTCGCAGACTTAGTGGCGGTCAGAGTACCTATCTTCGACAAACAGTACACCGACTGATAAATGATAGAGCCCTGGGGCATTGTTGGGTGTCAAAAAGTTAGTCAAATATGGAGTGCTATACATTTAACTAAAGTGTATATTACACCGTCACGTGGACATCAAGCTAAAGACCATTCATTAGGGAAACATTCACAATCCGAGTAAATATCTTATCAATGTACAATAAGAAATTTTTCAATCATACTTTTAAAAAAAAATTATATCTATAACAATAGCTAAATAGAATTTAGGGATCTTAAACCGAAACCTAAAAAGAATTATATTTTATTTTGTAGATTAGCCATTCTTAAAAGATGAGAACATTCAATAATCTCTTTCTTTCACGTAATAAAAGAATCACTTTGCTTATAAATTATCGTTTAGTTAGAAGTACGATCTTTATGAAATCGAAATATCATTTGAATTAATAAATATTTTCAGATTTCAAAACAGCTTTATCCGGTCTTAATGATTACTTCTTACAGCGTCAACACTAACAAAGAAGTCTGGATGTATGTTGCATGTGAAAAAAGTGCGTACTTGTCTTTTAAAAATGAATCTATAAAAGTCTCCAAGAGCTTCTGCTCCATTTATAAATACTAGTTTAATTTCTTTCGTCTTTTTCTTTTAATAAATGTTTAACAAAAATTAGAATACAATAATTTATAAAGTTGATATACACTAAATACCTATATCATAGAAATTATGATCTTTAAAGATAAATTCGAATCAACGACTGCGAACATAATGAGATAAACTCGGCACGAAAGAGTAACATATATAGAGAAAACATGGAAAATAATATAATAAATATTAATGAAAAGAGAAGAAAAAAAATTATTAAAATGAAAAATTTTTAAAAATATTTAAAGAAAAAATTCTATTAAAAAATTTAAATTATGTAACATACAATATAATGAAAATTATACAAAATAATGAAGATATAAATAAATAATCTCGTTATCACTTCAGACGATTATATTAGCAAAAAGGTGTGCTATAAATGATATTTGCAGATATAACCGTGTGAGCTGATGACGTGATTATCTTTTAATTATTTTGTTTTCTGGCTTTTTAATAATTTTTTTAAATAAAATATTTAATTTTAATGACTTTTTTCTTCTCTTTTTATTAATATTTATTATATTCTTTCCTTGTTTTCTCTACATTTTTAATTTATTTTATGAGTTCTACATGCGTATAGGTTATGCGCATTAAATAAAACTTATTATTTTTCTTAATTTTTTTTATTTTTCTCTCTTTTCTTTCTATCCTTTTTGTCTTTATTATTATTCACTTTTATTTTGTGAAATTTGATCGGTTTATTTTCGAGACAGTCTTTTCATTTACGTGCGTCTATGGCTTTTATCGAAAATAGTTGCTCGGAACAAGAGCGTTTCTCACCCTTATAACGCATTATTTAAATGGTGCCCTTACGTTATAATTAAGGCCCGGATTTTGATGACATTTGCATTTTTTTGCATTTTTTGCATTTTTGGACATTTTTTGTCTTTTAGAGCATTTTTTAGATTTATAGGGCATTTTTCTTTAAATTTTGGGGTGTATTTTGCATTTTAATGCATTTTTTAAAATTTTTTGTTAATTTTTTTCCAATTTTTACTATTTATTATCAATTTTCATTATTACACTGGCTTCCAAACAATGAAGAAAATCTATAGAATATTAACAGGTGAAGCAAAATCTTTTCAAATTAAAGAAGAATTGTAAGTAAGTGAGACTGTCTTTTTCAAGTATGCACCTATAACATCAGTAGACGTTGAAGGAAGCTTCTGCAGGAATGAAAATTTACTTTCAGACAAGAGACGCTCGTTTACATTTCAAATTATCAAAAAACATTTAATAATCCAATGTAATTCTGATATTTAGTAATATTATGAGATGGAAGTTGTTATATCCATTAAAGTTTTTATACAAAATAAAAATATTTTGGTGTCAATATATTTTCCTTTTTTTTGTTGTTATTTTAGGATATAAAACATATTTTTCAAACTTTAATGAACGTAGAACAAGTATTGCATTGCTTTATATTTTTTGAAATGACTCATAATAATTTTAAAGACCAAAATATTTTTTTAATTCAATATTTTTACTTTATTTAAGGCAATTTTTGGCCCTTTTTAAGGGCATTTTTGGCCCTTTTTAAGGGCATTTTTTGCACTTTTTAAGGGCATTAGTTGAGATTTTTTAGGTCATCAAAATCCGGGCTCTAGTTATAATTATTCCAGTTTCATAAAGCATTCGAAACCAGTCTATTATTTTTTTTAAATTATGAATACTTACTGTAGTTTTGAGAGCTCACAATATAACGTTAATTCCCTTTGGGCGATCAGGGTCATTGTAATATCGAGTGTCAAATATAGTTCATTTTTATAAGTTTAACCTATTCTCGAAGAAGGGAACAAAGAAAAGTCCCACTTTATAAACCATTTTAATATAGCCCAAAAATAAAATCCTAAATTTGCCCTAATCTCCAAGCATTAAGACAAGATTCCAGCCTTTAGCTTATTATTTTCAAATTTTTATTTTCTACTATTGTTGTCGTTATCCTTTGTTCCCATCGTCTTTGAATAAATCCTAAAAAAAAAGTAAGTTAAATGTTTTTGAAACTAATTTAGGGTCTTTAAAACCTCAAGTTAGCCAAAATAACTTTTGAATAACCAAAAGAAAAAAAGTACTTTATAAAAAAAGTGTGAGTTTTTTTTTAGAAAGTAATCCGGGTTATTGTTTATGATAAAAAAAATAATAATAAACTAATTATAAGGAGAAAATATAAAAATAATTGTTTAAAAAATTAAGCAACTACACAAGAGTTCAATTTCTTTCGCTTGATTAACCTGATTATAATAAACACGAGACTTATAAATGATTCTCGGAGGAGTATCTTTCAAAAAAAAAATAAATAAATAAATTCGAAACTAATATAAAGATACCATCCTAACATTGCCACGAAAAAACCTTAGCTTTTAAAACAAGAGAGCAATCAAGTGGATCCGCCAAGCATAAGTTTTGACCTTTACTAAAAATAATAGCTAATTAACAGGAAAAAGGAAATTCGAGAGAAAAGTTCGAAATTAAGAAAAGAATAATTTTAATGAGCATACTTCAGTGTCTTGGGAAAAATTCTAACGTTCAAGACACAAATTGATGAGTGTAACAAAATGGTTCTAATTGATGGAAAATGGCGTTGCAAACCGCAGTTTATTTTAATGACTTTTCTATCGTTAAAAGGTGTCTTTGTTCATGTTTTGAGTTTTTTCAAAAACAACAATCAAGATTTTGTTACTGTATACTTCACACCTTATCCAGGCAATTTGGGGAAGATGTTTGTTGGTCGATTAAAAGACTACCTTAATAAGGAAAGTTCGTATTTGCAGCTCTGATAAAAATAAGAAAACATACATTCTTTTGAATTTTTTATCAATTAATAAGTATAGTTCGTTCACCAGGAGTTGGCACTTGGCTCCACCTCCTCGGACGCAGAGTTCATTTCAGAGCGGGGGAGTAAGAGGAAAAACATTTCCCTGCTTGAAATCGAGATAACCTCGAATGCGCGCAAAGCCTCCACACGGTTTTTATAGGTAGTCCAATCAGACCACTGTGAAGGCAAACCAGTTTACGAAAGAGTCCTTTAATAGAAAATCTAGTAAAAATAAAAAAGTGGTAGCAAATATATGTCTAAAAATTTGTTTAATTTTTGATTATGATTAGTTTGTCTTATTTACTTGTCTACCACTACAGATTCAATTCTCAAATATATATGAAAAATTCCTCTCAGTCACTTTAAAAATAGAATTTGGTTTCATGCGCACAAACTGTTCACTTTTTAAATAGTCTGCGCAGACTACTTATAAGAAACCGTGTGGAGGCTTTCTGATGTAGAAGGTGATGACCAAACACAAGCAGTGTATTCTTTTTCAGTCACTTACTTCGCTTTATCATCAGCTATTATACCTTTCGGTATTCTAGCTGATTTATATTTAAAAACTTTTTCCCAGCAAAATATCTCAAAAAGAACAAACTATTCAATAAAAAGAGAGAAATATCAACAAGTTTATGAAATAAAATGCACCTGTTCAAAATATGCACATGAAGATTGCGAAATAAATATTTTTGTCATATGATCGCCAAATAGCAGCCTTGTTCACATCCTTCTCCCCAAAATAGCGAAAAAGTATCATCCGATACCACGTGATAAAGGCGGAGCCAAGTGCCAACTCCTGGTGAAGGAACTATACACAGGGTGCGTAGCCAAATTATTCAACAAAAAATTAGCACCTTTTAAGCACTCAAAAGATATTTTTAAGCACTTTAAAAAAGTATCATAATTGAACTTACTCCAATGTTGCATTACTTGGGCTTATAAAAATTGGGAAAAACGGGGAATAGGGCAGTAATTTTGATAATTTTCATCTAGGTGGGAAAATGTCGCCAAATTGGCGACTTTTATAAAAATTTAATAACTTTTGAAATATTTAATCTGTTCTAAAGCTCAGATAATTCTTCACAGCAAGAATATATATATAAACTGCTGTTTGTAGAAAATGCAACACCATGAAGGAATCATCAGAATCAAATGAAATTCGCAGCAAATGTCAATTATAGGATATTATGCAAATTAATAAAGTTTCAGAGCCATCGCGCGTGCGTGGCGCGCGCAGCGCCCTCTGAATTGATGCTGAAAGCGTATAAATAAAGTGCTGTAGCGGGACGTTGAAAATAGTCTATGATTATTTGTTAGTGGCAAACGTTTAGTGAGACCTGAGTATGCCTCCACGACGGAAGAATAAGAAATTCAAGCTACTTACGGAGTTTGAACGAGGGAGGATAATCGGCCTTCGAGAAGGAGGATTTTCCTATCGCGCAATAGCAGCTCGTATGCAGCGGAACAGTTCCACAGTGATGCGAGTTTGGAAGCAGTGGACCGACGAGCACCGAACAACTCGAAAAACAGGCACTGGACTACAGAAGGTGACGTCAGAGCGCGATGATCGACACCTGCTCCGCATGGCGGTGAATGATCGCACAGCTTCCTCCAGGCAGCTGGCAGCACATTGGTCTACTGCTACAGGTGTACAATTGTCGGCTTCGTCAATTCGTCGTCGTCTGCTGCTCCGTGGATTGCGTGCAAGGGTGCCATTATACAGGATTCCCCTCACGGCGGATCATCGACGGCTGCGTCGGCAGTGGGCTCTTGAGCACAGAGACTGGCGAGCTGATTGGCACCAAGTTGTCTTTTCAGATGAATCACTCTTCAATTTGTGGACCCATGATGGCCGTGTTCGTGTTAGACGTTATTCCGGTCAACGCTGCCTTCCTGAGTGTATTATTGAACGACATAGTGGTCGAACACCCGGAGTTATGGTCTGGGGTGCGATTTCGTATCATGGACGATCCAATTTGATACGAATTGAGGGTAATCTCAATAGCAACAGATACGTCCGTGAAGTGCTACAGCCCGAAGTCGTTCCTTTCCTTCAAGGCATCCCTGGAGCTATCTTTCAGCAGGATAATGCACGCCCACATGTTGCGCGGACTGTTAGAGACTTCTGTTCAGCACAACGCATGCAACTTCTTCCTTGGCCTGCTTATTCGCCGGATATGTCGCCTATTGAGCACGTGTGGGATATGGTTGGTCGGCGTCTCACTCGTGATCCGCGTCCTGCAGTTTCCAAAGACGAACTTTGGTTGCGCATACAAGCGATATGGAATTCTCTTCCTCAAGCAGATATTCAACATCTGTTTGACTCCATGCCACGTCGTATAGCAGCACTTATTGCAGCGCGTGGTGGCTGCACCAAATACTGATTTCGGACGCTTAATTTGTTTCTTTTGTTTTGAAAATTTCATCATTTATTTGTATCAGTACAAGTCGTTTCTGCATTAAATTTCATTTGATTCTGATGATTCTTTCATGGTGTTGCATTTTCTACAAACAGCAGTTTAGTTTAAAATCATCGCATTGCTTCAATGTCAAGGCACTTAAATAATTGCTTTTATTTCCACCTTGACGACAGAGCTTCGAAAAACAGCGTTTTGTCTACGAGACGGCGTTTGAACTGGTTTGCTTATCTAGGAGGTTTTATTTCATTATAGTGATTTATCATCAAATTTACTAGTAATTTTACCATTCAGAAGAGTTTTATGTAGTTTATTAAATCTAAAACGTCGTGAGTCTTAAATCAAATTAAGAAAATTGATCTCACGAAATAAATAAATTAGTCGGTTTGCCATGTTTTGAATGTTATCCTTTGTTAGGCTATATGTGTCGTACGTTACTTTTGTATAGCATCATAACACGCTCGTGGTGTAGTTCGAACTCGTTCGTCGAATGTTTATTAAAAAAAAAAAGCGCTTTATTGGAAACAAAAGAAATATAATAATTTGGATGGCATTCTTTTTCCAGTTTATTCCTAAGAAAAATCGGGAAACGTAATTTCAAAGCCTAACGTCGTATGTGCTTAGTTGTACACGATTCTCCATTAATTATGTTGCTTCAAGCTCACAAATTAAAAAAAAATTGTGTAATTTTTAATATAATTAAAAATACAATAATTGTAAAATTAACAATTTTTTTTGAAGAAAAATATCTATACTATCTTTACATATGATCGCATACATATTTTTTTTCAATACTAATCACACTCGTTAATGTTTTTTTCTGCGGGAAAGTACAACTCGTAAAGGATTTTGATTACGCCATTTGCAACTGCTAAATAGCCACCATACCATCTTTTTTTCTTGCAGTCAATTAAAAATAATAATAACATACCAATTTGACCACACGTGGATAGGAATTTTACCCTTCTTTAAAGTGATTGTACAAAAGTATCTCATATGTTGTTGCGTCCCTTGCCAGAAACAAATGTCAACATATTGGATTAAATAAAAAGTCATTGAGTTTTTTCCTTTTTTTGCAACATATGGCGGTAGAGCAATTTCTGAAATACTTGAAGCATTTACGATCGCGATCGCAACGAACTATAGGGGGCGTTGTTGTATGAGACGGATACCTGCGATTTCTATATGAACAGTGATTCATTTGTTATTATCGAGGATTAAGGGTCGGAGGACCCAGGTACCTCAATAAAACAACGCAAAGATGCCACAATGACTTACTCTAGAGACGTCTTTAATGTAGCACGTAGCTTTGCAACGTTCTTTCTTTATTGCGGCTAATTAAATTTAAAAAAGAAAAATGTTTGATATTCTTTCTTATGCAAACGAAAACAAAATGGTATCTCTTTTAATTTGAGAAGGAATATTCAAAACACATCGGAAAAATATTTGTACATTAACAGAAAAAAATATGTATATTCTTATAAGAGTTAAAACCTAATGCCCGAGAAATAGTTTTACTAAATTTAATAATATAACACGAAAGGCCCATTTAAACTTTACATTCTATAGTTTTAAGAATCATATTATTTCAAAAATTAAAATGAACAAAAAGTATACAAAACCCTCGTAATTTTATGAAATTTAATTTTGTGAAAAAAGCTTTTTGACAACAATTTTTTTCAAAAAATTTCAAGTTTCAATAAAAATCATTATTTAGAAACTAAGAAACGAAAAAGAAAGAATGCTGACGAAACAAAAACAAAATTCTTTTTTGTCGCCATTTTTAGTGCTACGAAAATTCGTCTTTGGGATTTGCCAAAAACAAAACAAGATGCAATTTTATTTTTTCAGGAGGGAAATATTTTACCGAAAAGACGAAAATGTACCAATTCCCACAACACGAAATTTATCTTGGTAAACGTACGTTTCGGAAATGTTATTTCATTTGGAATCTTATTTCTTTCTGTTCATATGGCGATATGATTGTTTTGAATCTATGCTAAACTCTATATCGGCTCATTTTTCACCAAAATCCGATTGACTACTTTGATTTTAAATAAAGTGTTTTATTTTATGATTTTTCTCAAAAATTCAACAATGTAAGTACCGAATTTTTATTCCATACTTTTCTGAATCATATTACTTCAAACATTAGAATATACAAGAAGTATACATAAACACATAATGTTATACCATTTAATTTTTCAAAAAAAGTATTTTTGACAACAATTTTTATCAAAAAATTATAAACCAAAAAACGGAAAATGAAGAATTCTTAGGATAAAAAACGATTTTAAGAATTCTTTACATTGAAATAAAACTTTCATATTGTTTCTTTTTTTTATTATTCTTATAGTTCTTAATCAGACGTAAAAAACCATTCTGTAGAGAACTATCATCAAATAAGGAAAAAAAATATTTACAAGCAAATTTTTTATTATAAAAATCATAACACTCACCTGTTTTATAAATCCGCAGAATTCCAAATGAAATGTTCTTCGTTTGAAAATTTTATTTTCAAATAATATATGCATAGATTATCCTTCATTACTTTTAGATAACGTACCACACATCAAAATTTTATAAATGTAAGATCTCGATATGAATTTGAATATGTAGCTTAAAAACAGAATAGCTGAATTACAGTTGAAATTATTTCTTCAAAACTAAAAAATACTTACCAAGAAAACGATACAAATTTATTAATAATCAGCACAAATGAATCCATTTCAAGTAGTTCGGATGATTCTTTATTGTTGTTTTACGAATAATATACAGGGATGAGATTCTTCCGCGGATTCGCGGATTTCCGCTTTTTCTCAGATTTTTCCATTTTTCCCGCTAATTTCCGCCGAAATTTTTTTTTTTTGCACAAGTTAAAATATTTTATGAGGAATTTAATTTTCCGCGGAGCGAAATTATTGAAATCCTCATTCCTCCCTCTGAAGTTTCTCTAAAAATCATTTCCTTGGGATAAAACTGGTTGACCTTTATACAGGGATGAGATTTTTTTCGCTTTTTTCTATCGAATTTCAGCCTTTTTATCAAAAACTCAGATTCTCTAAAAGTTTCGTTTTTTTTATTTATTTATTTATAAATATCCCGTTTTTTTTTAAAAAAAATTCAGTCGTTGAAGTCAAATTAATATATTTATTTACGATTTTCAAAGAAAAACAGAAAATTCAAACTATGTCCTAACTGCTAATCCTCCCGCATGTTTACTTATATTAGCTATTTTCTCCGATTTCACGCATAGAAAATAAGATTTTCCGTATTTTTTATCCGTCGGCCGGATAGCTCGTATTTTCGTAATTTAGACGTCGCTGCTTCTTGTATTCTGGAGAGAAAGCAAACAAAAAAAGCAAAAAAAAAATAGAGGTGAATTTGTGGTGAAAATATTTATTTGCTCATTCAATTAATCTTGTAAATTTTTACTTATTGTGTAAACAAAAAACAATTCAAACAATCCTTTTAGAAATCCCAAGTCCCGACTCTGCAAATATCTCGATTTTTACTCACGTGATTTTAATATCAATCATCAATTTTCGTATTTACCTGATTTAAAAGTTGCGCATTGCAATTCTTATTTACGCTTTTTAAATATCGTACATTATGACTCGGATTTACGAGATTTAAAAATCTAATATCGTGTTTTGTATTTTCGCATTTTTAAAATCGCGATTTTATTATCAAACATCGATTTTCGTATTTACCTGATTTAAAAGTTGAACGTTGTGATTCTTATTCAGGCCATTTAAATATTGCGATTCTTATTTACGAGATTTAAAAAGCCAATTTCTCGATTTGCATTTACGAGCTTTTAAAACCCTATGTAGCTACCCGAGCTTAAAATCCAATGTCGTGATTCATTTTTGCGGTTGTAATATCGCGCGATTTTAAAATTATGCATCTTGATCTAAAAATTACGCATCATGATTTGTATTTTCGCATTTTTTAAATTCGATGTAGAGTTTTATATGCACGTGATTTAAAAGCCTCATATCGGGACTTATAATCACATGGATTACAAGTTTAAACAAAAATTAGACAAAAAAAAGTGCGATTTATATATACTATATATATAAATATTTTTGGATTTCCTCTTTTTCACTTTCTGACTACTCTCATCCCTGAATATAGATACAGAAATGTATATACTATTCTATAAAGAAGAACAATATTCTATAACTATTATATACAGTTCTGTGCATATTCTGAATTCTTATTTATTCATTGGAATGACGAAAGCAATGCTGATTTCACTTTAATTTGTAATGAATTGAAGACAGAAAAATTATTTTACCCTAGTACACACAATCTGTAACAGCAAGTGATCATGAAATTGGAAGTTATGTTGTTGGTAATAGAAAGGTAAAAATTATTGAGAAATTGTTCTTCAAATGCTTGGCGTGTTCTGCTTCAATGTTTGGCATGTTCTGGTTAGTTTTTTCAAGAAGTTCTACCTTTTCCTTAGGGAAATTTTGCTTCTTATTTGCTGCTAATAAAATGGCGTCCGTCATTGACAATGGTTTTGTGGGAACTAATGTCCGATATTTTCAGTCTCCCGCTAGATGGCGTACTCGAGCGTTGCGATCTCGAATAGTAATTGTTACGCCATTGATAGTTCACTGTTATACCTTCGTTTCATTAATTCATGTAGCAGCAGCTTTAAAAATTCAGAATTGTTTGGCGTCTAAATTTGCTACCATAAGAGAGGTAGGCTTTCTAAAGTTAGATGGAGCCTTACAGAAACTTAATCCGTACAAATAAATGCTCTTCCTATGCAAACAAAAGGAACACTTAAATACAATAAAAATACAAAGGAAAGACATTTCAACAAAAATGACCAAAAGATCTTAACAAATAAAAACAACGCTGAAGTTCTAGGATAAAAACTTTGAAAGCTGGAAGCACCATATCAGAAGTCCGTATGATCAGGAAATGCTCTCTCTGGCCCTCCAATAAAGAGTACATAAACACCATTCAATTGTAAGTCGGAGTTCACAGCCCCAAGCAGACTAAGTAGATAGGCTTTTATTTATTTTTCTGTCTTATCTATACATATATATATATACATATATATTTTATGTGGCAACATAAACGCATGTATTTCTATCCATTGGCAACACTATAATTATTATTCATTTTTTTTCTTCTTTAGGTTGTCTTAAGTAGCAATTTTAGTATTTAAAAAATTAGTTATGCGTTATGTATTTATTTGCATTCATTTTGCTAGGTTGTCATAACTAATAGTTTACATAACATTGAATAGACAGTTATACGATAAGTATTTGTTTAGAATGCTTTTGTTTTTGCACAGAAATAAAAACTTAATTACGAATTTGACACTTATACTTTCTAAAATTACAGTAGAAATTTCATACTTAACCGGTGCTATGGTGCCGCATACTATCAAACCAATTATTAGTGACGGATCATTCCTTTTTCGAGCAAATGCATGTAGCTCAATCTCTTGAGGTGCGTGAGGAAGTAGTACAGCACGTAATGGAGCATTGGAATGCGTTTTCTATCTTATCTCTTAACAGATAAGGAAATAATTTTAATACTTCTGCTGTGTATTATGCTGAAATGCCCCGAACTCATTCTTAAGGTGGTTTGTATGATTTAATGGCTGTCGGGTCGATTTTAAATTATTACTAAAATTCAATACATAAAGAACTTTGACATCACTTGAAAGTAGTTAAAACTGAAATAAAAGTTCTGTTAAAACACGAACTAGAACTGATTAAAAACACAACTGAAATATTAAATCACGAACTAGAACATAATTAAAACACATTGTGTTTGAAAAAACTACCAATACTAACGTTAAAAACTTAACTTTTTAATAATCTTAAACATAAACAGTTCTACCAAATAATAAATATCATACTCAAGAACAAATCAAAAACTGAAAAACATCGGTTGCGCAACTAGATCACCCATCGTTTTGCAATTTATTATCGTTTTCAAATTCCAGAAAAATAAATTATCTACTTCATCGCTTATAAAAAGTACTTCCGCTTGCGCAACAGCAAGACTGTGAAAATATTTGGTTATCATATTTTTCAAAACTAATTATGGTGTTAGGATTGGAAGAGGGGTTGAAGAATTACAATATTTAAATACTATAGTGCTGTGCATTCGACTTGGTTACCATAAACGTTTAGATGTTGCGCCAGATAGTTATGAAACGTGACCAAGCTGGTCGCCAAAAGCAGCTAGTAGAAAATTATATAATGGAGAGTTCACTATCCTTATTTAAGCAACATTTTTAGTCAAGCAGTCGTGTCCGATTCTTAATCTAAAATTGGGAACAGCCATTTTTCAAATAATATTCCGATAGCCTGCGATGGCATCTTGTCCGGAAACCCTTTTTTTTTTTTTTTTTTTTTTTCCAGAACTTTTGTAAAAACTGAAAAACCAAAAGAAACTTGAAGAAACTAAAAATCACCAAAGCAATTGTTTAGCAAGAAGTATAAGGATAGTATAAATTAAAACAAGTTAAATTTATTATAGTACCAGAAAGTAGAAAAAGTTTCTCACATCAGTTTTTTTCTAAAAAAAAAAAAAAAAAAAAAAAAAAAGACTGTTTCAATAAAATTATTTTTAGTTTCATACATAATTTGAATTTTTAAGAATATCTATATAGCATTTTGAGTACTCATGTTTAGCGTTTATAGAAATTAGTTTGCTATTTGTAATTGCAAATTCTGTATGTGATTTACAGTACTGCAGATTTTATGATAGTTTAAATAAGCAGACTATATAATTATATATTTGACTATTAAGTCATTAAAAAAATATATTTTACAATATTAATTTATGTAAAATATTGAAGAATTAATGATATTTTAATTTCTTAAGAAATTCACTAAATTTAGTTACCTTTCCAATTATTGCTTTTTAGTTTTCCTTATTTAAAAATCATACATTAAATGGTTCGGAAATTAATACTATTTATTATTTAAACTAAAATATTATTATTTAAACTAAATTTTTTAACCTAGTAATAGTTAATTAACCTAGTATTATTATTTACATTAAATTATTAAACCCATTATTATTTAAACTAAATTATAAACTGTATAAAAAATTGTCTTAAAGATATTTCCTTTTTGAAAAACAAAGAGCTTTTTCCACTTGAGTTGGAAAAAACTTGCCCTCCCTGCCAAAAGAATATTATCGTAAAGAAGCCTTAAAAATACTAGAAAAGAATTAACGTTTCCTTGATATGTGATGAATATCTAAAGAAAAAGATTAAAATATATTCAATAAATAAATGAAATAAATTTATTGGAAATACAAAAGCCTTAAAGGGAAGGCTAATCATCTAAATTAGGCAGTTAAAGAAATTCGACCTTGAGTGGAGCTAAGTCAAAAAGAGTAAAGGACAAAAAAATGATAAATCGAAACCAAATAAGGAAATTATTGTTAAGAGACACGGTCCACTCCCACAAAGCAAAAAAGAACCCATCATCTGCAAGACATCTAATCCGCCATCACAAAAAAGGCACTAATTAGTTGATGGAAAAGGCGTAAGTGGAGAAAATTCAGGCGTCTTTAGAACAGGCTAAAAGAACAAAACGAGGGAACAAATATTCATTAGTGGAATTACTTCTTGTGCGGTTTCGTAAAAGTCGAGAAAACGATGCATTATTAAGTTTGAAAAGGCTTATCTTTTGAAGCTTGATGGGGCGGAACTAGATCCTACTAGTCTCTTTTGAAATCAAACTTTTATCTCGCTTTGATGGCATCATAACTTTTAATCCTTTTTGTGAAATTCCAATCCCTAAAGAACATAAAAGGTATGAAAGACAGTTTTCGATCGCGGAAAGACAAATTAAATGATTCACGAAAATTGTTTGACATCTGAAACCCCGATTTTTAAGATTAAATGCGATGGAACAGTTTGTTTCGCCCAACTGTGATTTATCAGACGAAGATATTGATTGCTTCTTTGTTTCATGCAGAGAATGATCATTTCGGTTCGACAAAGGGAATGAATATAGGATGAAGCGTCATCAAAGATTTGATCAATAATTTACAAAAAGCTCAAAGATAAGATTCAATCCCTTGGCAGGGGATTTTGAACAAATTAAGTTTTTGAATCTTATCCATAGTGCAGCACTTAACATGTAAATTTTCATGCATTGCATCAATAGCTCCGTGTAATGTGTATTAAAACACAGTAATTGGTTATACTATGTGACCCATTTTTAATGTTTTTTACAACCCTGAACTCTAAAATGCATGAAATATTAATAGCAGTCACAACGATAATTTTTTATTTTAATCAGAATGTGCTTAGCAGCGCCACCCAACGGTCAAACGAGATAACATAATTTAGGCGATTTAAGAAGCTCATTTTTTATACATTCCGGGAATCAACTTCCTACAGTACTCTGGGTAACACGAAGAGAAACCTTAACAATAACACATTTTAAATAATCCACAAAAATGAAACAGACTATAAATAGTTTAATAAATATATTAGAAAAGAACAATTACCAGATATTCCATACGCGTTACAAAATATATGACTAATATTAATGGACAACTAATCAAGTTTTCATTTCTTGACGTCGCTAAGTAAACTGCTACCTTAGCTTACAACCAAAGCATAAATATTTTCCTCATAAAAGCCTCTTCTTTGCTCTGAGTATAAATAAAAACCGGTTCTGAAGCGTGAGAAGGTTTTTCCTTCCTCATAAATATACAAAGCAAAATTCATTATGTAATAGAAACTGTGCAACCTCTTTCTGTGCTTCGGAAATCACCTTAGTAATGAGGACCGTTATGAGGCAAACATTCAAAAAGAAAACAGTTAACAGGCTCCGCCCCATTGGCGTTGTGTATACTAATAATGGCTTCTTATGCCATCTTTTTCACCACAAAAGCGCTTTCTTAGAGTCTTTTTCCAGTGTAAATTGACTATCCGAAGGAAATAATACATCCGGTTTTGCATTGCAATCAGGTCCTAAAAACCAATATCGGTGAGCAAAATAACATCGCAGTAACAGTCACAATGAGAAAAAAATATTTACGATAAAAGGTCAAAGAAACAACCCAAACTGAAATTTTGGTGTTTCACGCAGTCTCACAATGCGATCTTGAGTGCAAAACTATAATGAATCTTATTTTCCCGTCTTTGTGTTGAATTTCTAGAAAAAAATGATCGAAAAATGATGCAATTAAATTTCAAATTTCTTAGGAATTAAAAACTGTAATGGCCCCCATTACGCAGGTTGCCCCATGGATAAGAACAAGTTCAGCAAGAAATGACGAAAACAAATTTCTTCTACATCAAATCTGCCAAAAACTTGCAGCATCAGCCAAATGTTTTTAGGCTAATTACAATCAGCACATATGCTTTAAAAGTTAATGGGGACGCATGCGAAGATTCATTTGACTGAATTTGCTTGGGTTAATCGCAATAAACCTTTAATAAGGCTATACAACTAGCCATGGCATTCTAGCCTAGTTAAAAATTGCATATTGAACAAAACACGATATATTTTATCATTAGTCTAAAGTAGGGCATGAAATTTCAGCTCTAAAGGTAAGCCGGGCTAAGATTTTAACAGATGTAGTATGAGAGAATTTTCGTTTACCAAAACAACAAAAATATGTATAAAAATTTAAATATATTTATTGCAAAAAATAAATAAAGATGATATTTATTTAAAGTAAAGTTGCCATAAGGTTTCAATCATCCACATATCATTAAAGTAAGAAAACATCAGAAACTTTCTCATACTTTATAATACTTCATGTTTGTATACCGCTGTTTTCCGCACTAAAATTCCGTTTCTATAATTCAAAATATATTGGGGGGGGGTCCAATTATAGAAATTCTGAATAAATCATTCTAGAGAATTCTGAGTGCTGCAGTCTCGTAAATGAGCCGAAGTTATGTCCAGATGCTTTACCCAGATTTTGCACAAAAACACCGACTCTGGGAAAAATAAGAATGGTAGTTTGATTCGAAACATAAAATTTTAAGACAAACCTTAAATTTTCGATTGCCAATGGCGAGCTGGTAAGTGGACATTTTGCGCCTTGGCCCAAAGTTTTCTCTCACTGCAATAAATTTCAAAAATGTCACGCTGGATAGAAAATATGAAGATTTTTTTTCAATTAGTCTTGAGAAACAGCAAAATGACTGATAGCATACATTTTTACACCGATTTGAAAAAGCTTAAAAAAATAATTTAGAAAAATTTCAGAGCAGTGTTTGCAAAGAATATATAAGTCTGTATATTGGTGTATGTACTCGCCTATTTATCTTGGAAAAAGATTCTGTACATAGACTCGCGCAAATAGACTTTTTCTCTTAAGAAATAGCATTTTTAACTATCGCAAAACGGGGAGATCTTTCTGGTCGGTCGTGTACTGATTGTTTACAAAACGGGTATATATTCTCGATCAATCGAGAAAGTGCTGATTAAAGAAACCATACAAAATCAGAATACAATATCAGTGATTCATAACAGACTTATTTTCCAATAAAAATTTTGTGAGAATTTAAATAAACTTACCTGATGAAGACAAAGTATCATGCCAAAAATTTAATATTTGGGTTTGATCCTGAAAATAAAATAAAATTTAATTTCAATAAAGCATTATTTCAAGCATGTAAATCTTTATTAAAAGATTAAACATAAAATTTTTATTATAAATAACATTACGATATTTTTTCAAGAGATTTGGTTAAGTCTTTGAAAGTCTGCAGATGCCTGCAATCTGCAAAGAAACAGCAAATAATTACTTTATACTATATGAACTACTGCATGTTTAAGGTTTATGAAATTAAATTGAAATAATAACTTTTATTATAGGATTAAAACATCATTAAACCCAATATAAAAATAAAAGTATACACACAGTAAAAGTATAAAATAGGTATCGATTGATTCCAACCCATGGCTTATTTGTGTGTAATTCACTAAGAAAATATCCATAAAGATAGAATTCCAAACAATCAGTAAGTTGGCGAGGGTGAAAATTTTGATTTATGATTTGCCCAGAAATCGATTATAATTCTGCTCGCCAAAGAAATATTAAACGCCAGTAACTATCTTAAAATTGAATTTCCTCACCTTCTCCTTCCTCAAGACAGAACTCGAACTCTTAATTAGATGGCGAACTATTTGCCTAGGAAATTCTCTCCAAATCGATTCTGCCATCATCGAAAGGAAAACAATAATAATAAAAAAAGCAGTTTTTTTTTCTACGAGAAGATAGAAAGAAATCGATCATTTCGCGTCCTATACCGTTGCCACCTTTATCAAAACAAAAGTTCAAAAGAAAAACCATAAAAACTTAGGAGGGCATGGTAAACAAAACAACAACAACAAAAAAAGGATAAACTAATGCCTCCACTTTCTCAAAGAAAATTCTAAACTCATTCGTAAAAGAAAATAAGATTGATTGTCTCTTACAAGGGTAAGAAAACATAAAAATGCCCCTCTTATCTTAAAAGAGGATTAATAAATCACAAATCTGGTGCGCGCTTTTTGGGAGGGTCATTGTAAACAGAAAGAAAAAAAAATACATTGTTCTTTCTCAACGAGTTATGTGTATTTGAAAAAACAAACAAAAGGTTTGCTGTTACGTAACAAGATTAATGGCAAAAATAAAGGAAATCGTACAACCGGACAACGACGAAACTTTTTTCGCTTATAGCAATAATCTTTACCGAAACAAAATGGTATTTTTTTTTCTTCTTTTTTTAGGGAAAAAAACAACTGTTGGTTTGTCCCCTGGTTTAAACAATAAGATATTTCTATTACAAAAAAAGAAAAAAAACACACAGTTTTCAAAAATGCAGCCTTATTCGATGTAAAAAATTTATGAACCTATTTTATTTTGTTGCGCAGACCTGGAAAATCGAAAATCATTGAAATTACGTTACTATTGCGCAATAAATAAAATATTTTTCTGATAGGAATGCTTCGAGAATTTTTTTTTATTATATAATCACCAAAGGGAAGCACAATTAAAAAAAAAACCAACTCACACTGAAAGAAAGTTGTAGCTTATTTTTGAATTCCATATCAGTTAAAAAATTCTCATGATCACAAAAATATAAATATTTAAAAACAGATCTGAAAACTAAGTTCTCAATTAGAAAAAAAAAATGATATTTGGAAAGTAAATTTCTATTAGAACATTTACAAAAACATTTTCCGTTTTACGGAGTTTTGAAAAATATACATAAACCGGAGAATTTTCTAATACACCATGAGAAACTGGTTCCAGTATAATAGAGGCTTGACGAGCAGCGATTTTCCAATTCAGCGACTTTTAACGAACCGCTCCACTGTTTGGCTTTTTTTTTAAATAAAAAAAAAAACGTGATTCTTGATTATTTTTTTTAGGAAACAAATTTTAAAACTAATAAAATCTTGTCTAATAATTGGGACCTACTGCAGCCAAGAAGAAAATGTCCAAAAAAGAAAGCAAGTCGTTTAAGTTCGCTGGATTGAAAATTAGTTGACGGACAGAGCCTCTACAATTTAAGGGTCATTCTCATTGCATGCGAATTGAAAGATGCGGACGAGAACCTGGTTGGCGAGTTTTATGCGGGAATTGCAACAATCAGGTTCTCATTCGCAGACACGAATTTTCCGCATACAGTGAGAATGGTCCCTTTAAACATTTTCATCTATCTTCGTAGAGAAAAGACATACAACCGATTCTATTACTTGGCGAATTCTGCAAGTTCCTGTTTAAAAAAGGAAATCTTAATTTCTAGCCAAGTGCAGAAGGCGGCCTCCATCGATCATGAACAAGAAGTGTGACAAATCTTTACGTTTTGACTATGAAGTCAAATAGCAACAAACTTTTGTAAAGCATAAACTACAAAAAAAAAAAAAAAAAAAAGGTAGAGCTGCCAATCTCGAAATTCTAGCAATTCATAACAGTTAAAATAGTAGTGATAAACATTGTTTTACACAAAAATTTAAACTAATGAAAACTTAATTCTCTTTTTAACGTAAGTTCATTGGCGTAACAAAAGGAGTAATTTAACATTAAAAGTCACATGCAATGTGCTATTTAAGATATGAAACTGTGGCAACTGTCTTAATGTGGAACTGACACCATATCATGTTTTTAACTGCCCTGCAGTCGCTGCAGGCCTTCACCTCTTAAACTACCCCACAGAAGAGGATTTGTATTCATTTAATGCCATAGAAATAACAAAAACTATTCAATCACACCATAAAATATGATTCAATAGAGGATACGACACCAACCAAGATGAATAATAATAGATGTAGTTTATTTACGTACAAGAGTTGCACAATGGGCTATTGGCGACTCGAAGACATGCCATCACAATTTTGATCCTCTGCGGGAGGGGATGGCTCCCCGCTTCGGCAGACCGCTCAAATAATATACACAGGGGAAGAAGAGATATAATGATCCATTGATATAATGTAAAGCAGTTCCTCGAGTTGAGTTAAGGTTCTTGCGTATAAAAAACAGTTTAACAGTTAACGAACACAATACGATAGAACAGTTTAACGAGGACCAATACTGCACATCCTCTGTCCCTGCGCACTCTGATCAAAGTGGTTGTCATCCCGCATTAAGACCACAGACAGTGATGCTTGACTTCGATGATCTTCTGGGAACCGTGTCTAAACGATAAGTCAACTGCGGGACAGATAATAATATTTGAACCAGTACATTAATTTTCAGCTTTTGACACCAGGTTTTCTAAGGGCTTTACCTCCTTTTATAAACCAAAAAAATTGATACGCGTCGAAAACTTGTTAACCCTGTTTTGTACTATTTTAATGCCATGGCGATGAAAATGAAAAACAGTTGGCACCTCTCTCGTGAAGAATAGGTTGACATTCTAAAATCCAGAAATACCATTCCAAGGGGAGAATGGAATCGATTTCTCAAGATTGATAAGCAACACGAAATTTCACTTTAAAACTGCCAAGAGTCCACCCACCCCCTTCTTTATTGAGTCCAGAGACTTTATTTGTTTTAATTAATGATCGAACTTTTAACGATGGCGGAATTGTAAAGACACAAAAGAGAAAGCTCTTTTCCAAACTGTGTAACAAAACGCAGGCCAGTCGATAATGACATTGTGAACTAGTTAAGCACATGCAGCAATTTGCGGACACGCTTTTAAAAAGTTTCTTTTAGCTTAGAGGAAAAAATAAAATGAAGCAATGAAACAGGTACTACATCAACTTTATAAGGACAGAGCTTAACTCAGGAACTCATTAATTAAACGTTTTTTCCCCCTCTTCTATGAAAGAGCTTAAAAGTCTGATATTTTGAAGAATTATTTTCAAAAATTTGAAGCGGATTATTTATTAAGATAGGTTCTTATAAATAAAGGACTCCATACTTTGTATAGAGTATTTAATAATGGATACAACGTCATTAACATCTAATCATTCATATACAACCTTTCATATATATATATATATATATATATATATATATATAAGTTCAAAATGAAGAATAAAACAAAGAGAAATTAAAGACATATGAAAAAAGGGGGAAATAATAAGTAATAAGTAAAAAAATAACAAACAACAGCTTAAAAAAAAAAAAGAAAAAAAAAGGGATAAAATTTTATTTAAAAAACCGGAAAAAAGATATAATCTTTTCATCAGCCCACACGATTATATCCGTAAAACAGAGTGCTTTCTGATAATTTTTTTATAAAAATTACAACAAATAAAATAGAACACAAAAAGTAAAAATAACATGTAAAAACAGAAAATAAAATAAAATAAAAAGAAAAAACAGTAAAAATGTATTATAAAGCGAGTAGCGAAATCAGATCAACTTACATGGAAGGAAATTTTTCAAGAATGATTTAAAAATGTTTTCGCAGAAAGGTTGCCAGATTACAAAATACGAAAACAAAAGCGCAAATTGAGTGTAACAAGAGGGTTTTAAAGTGTCGTTCTAGCTGCTGTTTGTTATTTTTTTACTTATTACTTATTATTTCCCCCTTTTTTCATACGTCTTTAATTTCTCTTTGTTTTATTCTTCATTTTGAACTTATCTAATGGGTTCTGTTTACTTGCAGCTTAAGCGCAATAAATGAAACTTACTGTTTTTCTTAACTTTCTTCGTGTTTTCTTGTATATATATATATATATATATATATATATATATATATATATATATATATATATATATATATATATATATATATATATATATATATATATATATATATATATGGAAGGTTGTATGTGAATGATTAGATGTTAATGATGTTATAGGAATAACAATGGGGTGATAAGAAACAGGTGTGAGGGGATTTGGGGGGACCTCAGGGCGCAACAGATTAAATTAAAATATAACTTCTTTCTGAATTTGATTTTTGGGAGTCATTACAATATATTTTAATAAAATTCTAATAATTAAGTTAATAATCTTTCCAGCATCCCACCGGTTCCCACTAATTGGAAGTTCATCTTAATTTAACCCTTTGCGGTCGTATTAAGTTTATACACCGGCGCCAAGCTGGTCAGAATTAATTTTCGTTGAACGAGCATAACAATATGCACGATTATCAAGGAAAAATAAAATTCATTAATTATTTTTTAAACTTTAGATATATGTAACGAAATAATATGTTTTAATTTTATATAAAAATTATATTGATTTACAGAACTGAACCTATATTATGTCAATTTATGTAGTTTCATTTGTATTTTATTTCACGTCGGTTCTTGCTTTAGTCTGCATAACACGAAGTATTACTCTTTCCTTGATTGCGCCTTTAAGATATTGGGTGTATCAAATTTATTTATTTCTGGGTTTTTAGATTTTCAATTTAATCTAGTTTAAGATAGTAGTATTTTTACTTAACCACAATGCAATTAATTTATTACAATAATCACAGTTAAACAACTAATATTATAATTCTTATTATTGAGGAATATGGATTCCAGCGTGAATTTTTTTTAAATTGCGTGACAATGAATCGCGGTGTATTTTTTTTAAAAATCGGTGAGATATTTTTAAAGTACGTGATTACGAATAGCGATGCGTGATTTTAAATCAAGTGGATGCAATTTCAAATCACGTTTTAAATAAGTAGGAAAAAACGGAACAAACGAGTCTTTTTCTTTCCAGGGCATTCGAAAAAGCGGACATATCTTTGGAAAGGCGAAATTTTTCTTTTTATTAAATTGGGAAAAAAAAGGGGGGGAACTCATCTGTGATATTATGTATAATTTTTCCTCCTTTTCCCTTCTTCACTCAGATATTTCCCAAAATCACAATTGGCCAAATAAATGGTAACCAGTTAACAACACAAATATTTATTAACAAAGAAAAAAAAAACGAATTTTGAAGAAAATTAATATAACCAATCCACCTAAACAATTCGCTTCCGCTCTCCATCAGAGCGTTCCCTCCTCTGTCTTTTTACAACATCTACCTTGATGACAGCGCCATCACAACATGGAGGCATGACACCCCCCCGACAAGATTGCGCTACACCTGGTATAGCGAAATCTGATCCACACAAAAGGATAATATATATATAAAAATATATTAAACACTTAATTGTAAATAAAACATATGAATAGAATACTTGTTACAATTACTTACACATAAAATATGCGAAATGAAAATAGTAGAACTATGACAGATGTATAGTTGCCTGGTTATAACACATAATATATACAAATCAAATTTCTATAAAACTGGTATATATAAACAATTACAGATGAAAAGAATCCTTGATACAATTGATACGATATTGCAATAGATATTCAATTTCAATAATACTCATATATATATTTACAGATGAAAAGAAGCCTCGTTATAAAACAGGTTATCATATATGTTAGATTGTTTTTTAATAAGTACGCAAAACATTTAATCACTTACTAGTCTTGATAGACCATCAGCATTTTTTAACTGAGCACCTGGGCAGTGTGTGATATGAATATTGTACCTTTGGAGAGCTAAAGCCCACCGTTGCAACTTAGCAGATTGGGGTGCTGACTTCTGTAAAAATATTAAAGGATTATGATCAGTTATAATGTCAATATTCGCACCAAATACGTAATTTTCGAACTTTTTAATCGACCATACTACAGCATACGCTTCACGTTCAATCGTAGCCCAGTTCTGTTGCACTTTGTTCAGTTTTTGGCTAGCAAAACTGATGGGGCAAAGTTGACCGTTATCATCTCTTTGGGATAAGCAAGCACCAACACCATAGGAACTTGCATCACACTGTATAACATACGGTTTTTTAGGATCTGGAGTATAAAGAGAAGGAGCTTCAATCAACTTCTTCTTTAGTTTTTGGAAGGATAATTCCTCTACGTCAGTCCAAGGAATAAGCTCTGGAACTTTCTTTTTGGTTAAATCAGTCAGTGGTTTTGCTATCTCAGCATAGTTTTGTATATAATTTCTATAATAATTAAAGAGACCTAAAGCACTTTTTAAAGCTGACTTGGTTTTAGGTGTTTCGATGATTTCAATAGCACGAAGCTTTTCAGGATCTGGTTCATGTCTACCATCTCCTATAATATGACCTAAATACTTGATTTGTGTTTTTGCGAAAACACATTTCTTGACATTAACAGTGAATTTTAGATCAGTTAATTTAGACAGTACCATATCTAATTGTTTAAGATGTGTATCCCAGTCACAAGAAAATATAGCTATATCATCGAGATATGCTTTGCAGAATTCACGATATTCACTTAAAGCACTGTTCATCACTTTCTGAAAAGAAGCTGCTGCGTTGCGGAGACCAAATGGCATTACCTTCCATCTATATTGGGCTCGATGAGTTTTAAATGAAGTAAGATCACGGCTTTCCTCTTCTAAAGGAATTTCCCAGTACCCTTTTAATACATCTAGGCAAGTTATAATTTTAGCATGTCCAATTTGGTTGATGAGATCTGATGAATTTTCCATTGGGTAATCAAAAGGTTTTGTTACAGCATTTAAATGTCTGAAATCGATGCATAAACGCATACTACCATCCTTCTTTGCCACGCAAACTACTGGGTACGCAATGTCTGCTTCACTGGGCTCAATAAGACCTAGATTTTCTAATTCCGAAATTTGTTTGTCAACTTCAGTCTTTAAAGATTCGGGGATTTTGTAAATGTAGGGTTTCTTCCTCTCAGCACCTGGTATTAATCGAATTTTATGTTCACCTACATTAGCTACTTGTACTTTACCGGAGAATAATGATGCATGCTTGTGCAAAAGTTCAAGCAACTCTGTTTGTTTACTTTCTTCTAAATGACTAACATTTACCTCAATGTCATCTTTTCCTAACGAAGGTGTTATAATTGGTGTAGGATGAATTTCACCAAATTCAACATCATCTTCAAAAATAACTCCCACGGTTTGTGTTCTAGCATGAAAATGTCTGATTTTGTTAGCATGAATATGTCGCACATTGCCATCTGGTAATTTAACCTTATATGAATTAGGATTAACTCGTTCTATTATTTCGCCTGGTCCCGTCCATCTTGCGTACAGTTCATTCGAAGAATCCGGAATGAGTAAATAGACTAATTCACCTTTCTTAAACTCTTTCATTCTTGTACTTCGATTAAAATAATGAGCGTAAGAATTTTGTTTCTTAGTTGTAGTCAAAGAAGCGAGATCTGCCGCCTTTTCTAAATTTATTTTTAATTCCTGTAAATAATCTACAGCCGAATTGCTAAGATTTAAGGGTAATGGAATCTCACCTGACCAAGAAGATTTTAGAACTGACAAAGGGCCTCTAGCTTCGCGTCCATACATAAGTTTAAAAGGAGATATTCCCGTCGTACAATTTGGTACTTCGCGGTACGCAAAAAGTAAATATGGAATATGTTTATCCCAATCGGTAGGATCTGAACGGATAACATGGTGTAACATCTGTTTAAATACCCTATTCCATTTTTCTATTAAACCATTGGAAGCTGGGTAAGATGGGGTGGAAAATCGAGGACTTGCTCCTAACCTATTTTCAAATTCTTTCGTCAATTGCGAAGTAAAATTAGTACCCTGGTCACTGCAAATTACTTCTGGAATTCCGGTACGCATGAATATCTCTAAAAGGGCATCGCATGTTGTCTTAGCAGACAAATTTTTTAGTGGGACGACTTCGGGCCATCTAGAATTTTGATCAATTAAACATAAACAATATTTATGTTTTCTACCTGAGGGTGGAACAATTTCTCCAATTAAATCTATATTTACCGTGTGAAAAGGATATGGAGCTCTAACGACAGGGGTTATAGGAATTTTATCAGATTTTCGCTCCGGACTTTTTAATTGACAATTTTTGCAAGTTTTACAATAATTTTCAACATCTTTTGAAACATTAGGCCAATAAAAAGATAATTTTATGCGTTCCTTAGTTTTTCGTATTCCTAAATGATTCTCATTATGAGCTAATTGAAGAACTTTATCCCTATAAATTTTAGGTAATACTAATTGATATATTGTATCGCCACAAATTTTATCTTTATGAAATAATAAATCATCTCGCAAAAAGAAATTATTCTTTTTCAAACTAGCATCTTTAAAAGAGTTCTTTAAAGTTAAACAATCTTTCTGCATTTCTCGAAATTTATTAGCCTCCGAATATTCATCACTAGAACTGCATAATTTATTAGTATTCGACATTAAATAAATACCGCACTCTGTTTCACTTTCTTCCGATTGTGAAAATGAATCCTCTGACCTTGATGAACTTTTATTCATTTCTTCCCCCTCGTCTACTGACGGGTCGCATTCTAAAACTAAAGTGTTTTCGATTTCAGCTGAATCATCATTTTGATAAATCAAAGAATTATAAGCGTCCGGTGTAATTAAACAAGGGATGTTTAGTTTATCTGTTAAAGCAAACAAAATATTTGAACTATAAAATAGACAATCCTCAGGGTTCTTATAATAAACTGGCAATATAGCTAATTTCGCCTCGACTTGTTCTTTAAATGCGGATTGTAAAATTATTTTTCCCTTAGCTTCTACACTGGTTATCATAAATTAAGGAAAAATCACAAAAATAGCGATAACTCTTTCAAAAGTAAGCCAAACCGTGCAAAATTTGCATATGTTGTCCACTAAGAGTAGCTGAGTAAAATTGCAATATGCAAATTAGTGGCGCTGCACTCGGCTTACGTCATCTGCCTGGAGCATAAAAGTCCAAGTTTGAGAGAAAGCACACAAATTTTACTGTGATTGCGACATTGAAAATCTGAGATAGCCAATTCGTAATAATGACCTCTAGGCATCATTTGCCTGAAGAACTACGATGGAGAGCCATCGGGAGACTAGAGGCAGGGCAGAGTCAATCAGAAGTGGCCAGATGGCTAAATGTGAGTCTGTGGTTCATAGACTTTGGAGGCAATTTCAAACCACAGATTCGGCATCTAGGAGGTTCAGTCAAGGACGGCCAACTGTTACGACCAGTGCCGATGACCGATATTTGACATTAAGTGCACGCAGGAATAGAACCGCTACTCCGACACATCTTAGATCCTCTCTTGCTGCAGCCACCGGAAGGTTGGTGTCAACGTCAACTGTGCGCAGAAGGCTCCACGAAGGTGGTCTGTATGCGAGACGACCAGCCATTTGCGTGCCGCTCACATCACGCCATAGGAGAGACCGTTTGCAGTGGGCCCGACAACATGTCCACTGGACGTCAGATCAATGGAGGCCTGTTCTCTTTACGGATGAGTCCAGGTTTAGTCTAGAAAGTGACAGTAGACGTTATTTGATATGGAGAGAACCTGGGACCCGTTATCATCCATCAAACATCCGTGAAAGAGATGCATACGGAAGAGGCAGTGTCTGTGTTTGGGGAGGCATATCCTTAGGAGGGCGCACATACCTCCATGTCTTTCCAAGGGGAACCGTGAATGCTCAGGTTTATCGAGACAACATCCTTGATGCTTATGTGCGCCCATATGCCGGGGCAATTGGTGATTGCTTCCTGTTACAGGACGATAATGCAAGACCACACAGAGCTCGCATTGTTGATGATTATCTTCAACAGGAAACAATTACTCGCATGGAGTGGCCAGCTCGATCCCCGGACTTGAATCCTATCGAGCACGTTTGGGATGCTCTAGGGAGGCGTGTATCTGCCATCAATCCGCCCCCTCAGACCCTTGCCACGCTTGCAACTGCTTTACAAGAGCAATGGCTCTCACTTCCTATTGAACTGATAGACCGCATAATTGAAAGCATCACACATCGCTGTTTGTGCTGTATTGCTTCTAGAGGCAATCATATTCCATATTAAAGGTACTTTTTCTATTGCAAACCGATACTTCCAATTTGTTTATTTTATACATGTGCTAATTTCTATACTACTATTAATGTCTGATAATTTCTTTTCATGTTGTTTAATACCTTACTATGTGTTGTATATTGTGGGTAAGTTTCATAAAATTTCATGTGTAATTTCTTGAGTTATCGCGATTTTTGTGAATTTTCCTTAATTTATGATAACCAGTGTATTTCTAAAGACGGAAGTAGGGTCGTATTCAAAATTGAAATCTCAGCCCCGCTATCGATGATCGCGTCTATTTGTCTACTTGCAATAGAAATGGAGACTTTTTGTAACGGGTACAAATTAATTTCATTTAAAGTTTTAGAACTCTGCAAATGTTTCGAATTTACGTTTGTAACAACTGCAGTATTATCACTGGATTTATTCATAGACGTTTGTGTGTTACTTCGCGTTTTGTTTTGAATATCATTACCGGCTTTATTTGATTGATCATAGTATTTATTTCTTCTATTTGGGCAACTCTTAGCCATATGTGAGTTACTAGAACAGATATAACATTCGCGTGTGTGGGGAAAATATTTGTTTTCTCTAGTAAATGGGGTTTTTCTCAAAGGTGGTGGAACATACTTAGTGTTTCCATTCGGATTGCGATTGTTAACCGAATTATCATACAATTCTGAAAAATTTCTACCTTTAGAGGTAAACCAATTATCACATAATTCAGCTATCTGCCTAGGTTTAAGCCAAGTATCTAATTGTTTTATTCTAACATAGCTTCGAGTTTCGTTGTCTAACGCACTTAGTAATCTATCGCTAACTATTAATGCATTCAGCGTTTCAAAATCTTTTACATTTTTAAGTTCACAATAAAAGTCCCAATTGGCTCTTAGTCTACTAGCAAATTGCAAATGGTTTTCATTTTTAGATCTTTTGGCGTTTAGAAAGTTTTCTAGACAGGCTTCTGGGGTAGGTTGAAATTCTTTTAAAATTAAAGCTTTAACTTTAGGATAATCTTTTATTTCTTCCGCGTTTGCATAAACTACCAAATGTGCCGCTCGTTCACCTAACAGATTAAATAATATTTCGACTTTAAATTCTTCCGGGACATTTTTTATTACAAATGCTTTTTCAAGAGACGTAAAAAATAAATTCCAAGATTCGGGTTTACTAGGAACGGAAATAGTTAAGGTTTTAACGCTTTTGATTAATGTTTCTAAGTTATTATTATTCGAACTAAAATCATTCCCTACATTGGAGTTACAGCTATTACTCTCTGTCTGCATTCTAGTTAATTCTAATTGTGCTTTAACAATCTCAAGCCTAGTCTTCTCGAGTTCTAATGCTGCTTCAGTTGTTGTTTTGTTTTGATTCTTTCCTGCACTTAACAATTCTGCTTCTTTTTTCTCTCGTTCAATACGTTCGGAAACTGTAGTAATTAAAAATTCTTTAACAAAATCAAAGTCATTTTTAAATTGATCACTTTTTTCTATCAAATCTTTTAAATCAACAACTCTATGCTCCGATTTTACTTCTAAACCTAACTCTTCGGCAGCTACTACCAAATCTTCTTTTTTCATCCCCCTTATGTTAAACATAATTGTTCTATTTATTTCTATTCCCAAAATAATTATAATTTCTTTAAATCTCCTACAACTCTCTACTATCTAATACAATTATTCTCCTCTTTAAGAATATCACTTAAAATCAATACTTCTCATAATTCAATTCTTAAAATGTTCTTTATAAACAGAATATGATAAATCTCATACCTTGATTTATGCTCTGGTTCTCGAAAGAGAGCGTGCTGTGATATTATGTATAATTTTTCCTCCTTTTCCCTTCTTCACTCAGATACTTCCCAAAATCACAATTGGCCAAATAAATGGTAACCAGTTAACAACACAAATATTTATTAACAAAGAAAAAAAAACGAAGTTTGAAGAAAATTAATATAACCAATCCACCTAAACAATTCGCTCCATCACAACATGGAGGCATGACATCATCCATGTGCATTTGCAATAATCGAAGGCAATTTTTTCCCAATACTTCATCCAGAAGATCCCTCGTCTTCTATATTGGGTTTCAAATTACAAAGCTACGAAGATGAGCATTGGTAGTCGTAAACTCAAAATCGGGGAGGCTGTTCAACGACGGTTATAAAATAAAATAAAAAAATTTCATCTAAATCTACTAGTAATAAAGCAAGTGTTGTGTGTATTAAAAAACATATGAATAAATCTATTGTAAACATATCTGGTAAACATGATGGCTGCGCCGTTAATTTTCGTGTTTCCATAAACGCTTTCTTTAGCTCTGGATAAAAGTTGCGACTCCGTGTTAGTATGTGATTTTTTTTTTATTTCGGATTATACTACGTGCTTTTTACTATTAAAATTTAAAAAAAGAAAATTTCAAATGAAAAATATGTTTTATTCTTAACTTTAGGGATCAACCAATACCCAGTTATTAAATGGTGGTAAATATGATAATTAGTGCTGCTGTGTGTGTAAAAAAGAATTAAAGTTTATGGTGATGAGATAGAAAATCATTAAAGAATAAAAAGAAAATCATTCAATAAAACTTAATCAAATTAGCCGTATAATAGAATTAGATAAAATACTGGATACAATCATCCTAATTAACCTAGCCATTAACTAATTAAATTTACTGCCACACGTGGTGGATAATTTAACAATTTAGTGGTAGTATAAAGCTAAAAGGAGTCTCTGGAAAAATAAATAATAAATTTAGATATAAGTAGATAAAGCTGAAATAAAAAAAAGAAACATAATTCTAAGAAAACGACAAAAATTACTTACACAGATTTATTTCCATCACATTAAATGAGGTCACACTAAAATCAAAAAATGCATATTTCAAATTTCTCTAACACTCAAGTAGAAATCAAAAATTAATTTTGATTATTGTTTTCCACTACAAACATTACAGATCAACATGGATCCTGAAAGATTATCACAATTTCATTATTGAGAATCAGACGCTACTCTCCATTCTTGGAGAGAACAACGGCAGGCCGAAGCCTCCGCGCCTCACCAACTCTTATCATAGACTGAGGTATCAAATTACTTCCAAAGGGACGCTTCATTATTGTTGCCACCATTCCAATACTTCCTTCCCAAAATCTGGATGTAGGTGTCTCTGCCCTCGAGTTGGAATTTGGCTCTATCTGCTCCTAGAATCCTGAACCATAGTCATGGGAAATTTGGAGACTTGTGAAAAAATATATTATTAGAATAAATCGTCGAGTGTGAAAAGTTCCGTGGAGTGTGAAAAGTTCTCATCAATGAAGAGTGTGAAGAATTCAAAGTAGAATAAACCTTGGAGTGTGAAAAGTTCTTATCAATAAAGAGTGTGAAGAATTCAAAGTAGAATAAACCTTGGAGTGTGAAAAGTTCTTATCAATAAAGAGTGTGAAGAATTCAAAGTAGAATAAACCTTGGAGTGTGAAAAGTTCTTATCAATAAAGAGTGTGAAGCATTCAAAGTCTATTTAGTGCCTCAAAAATTATTGTTACAATGTGTAACATTATCCTTCCTTAAAAGGAAAAAAAATGAATAAAAAAAATTTATATGTACCAAAATTTTTTTTTTTTTTTTTTTTTTTTTTTTTTTTGTGATGTGACCTCTGAGGAACATGTAAAGGAAAAAAAAATATCACAAATAAACACATATCAAAAATTCCTGAATATATAATACATAAATCACAACCATTATTGTCGTTTCCTTTGGGAAATTAATGTATCTCACTCTCTCTCTCAAAACACAAACAGATTCTCTACAAGCGTAGAGTAAGAAATTATCATACTATATACAATTCAAACTTACATACCTTAACACTACTGTCTTTAGTATAAATGATAAGTTTGAATACATAAATATATACTACATATGTTTATAACCAGAGTTTGCATATTTTTTTTTAACATCTATGTAGCTACATCTTTTTTATAATCCTACTCTGGTACTAAATTTTACAAAAAAAAAAAATTTTATTTTCTCAAATCTCTTTCAAATCATTTTATTCTTATGTTACTTTATTTTATTTTATAACTTTTATTTACCAATATGATTTAGCTTAATATATATATATTCTCCTCTTCTCACATTATGTGATTTCTAAATCGAATTCATGTATTTGTCTGACAACATGATGAGTTCAACATCAAAAGTAAAAATTTTAAATAAATGGTCAAAAAAATATATATATGGTAATACAAATAATTTGCTAACTTTGAACAGGATTTTTCCTATTCAATGAAATCTGGACCAGCCATAACACATTGAATCAAATTTTGGCCTAAATTTGGAAAAATGCAATTCAAAAAATAGAAATGTAAAAACAAAATAATATTCATCAACTTAAACCATTTGTATTTTCACCAGAAAATTAAACTCATTATCATTGTTTTCAAACACAACAATTCAAATCTTTAATTAGATTTAGTATAATCTTACTCATTAGTATTCTATACTCAAATCATGTTCCTTGACCATCTCATTCTCTAATTCCTTTCTTAAAATTCTTTTCTTAAAAAGTTTACTAACATGAAATTTTTTGTATAGGTCTCTTTGCTTATCTTTAATGTGTATTAGGTAATTATTATTCCTAAATTTTTTTGTTATTTCAAATGGACCTTCATATTTGGGATTTAGAGAATTTACATCAGTATTTATCTTTAAGTAAACAAGATCTTTACAATCATAATTAGGAGTTGGTCTACCTTTTATATATTTTCTATGCATTTCAAAATATTTGTTTTCATTTCGACTTACTATTTCTCTAGTCTCTGCAATTTGTTGTCTTAATTTTTTGATATAGTCAGATGGGTTTTCTTCACTGTTGGTATTAACACTTGTATTTAAAGGGAGATTTAAATTACGACCAAAAAATAGTTCAGCAGGAGTATAACCTGTTACCACGTTGATAGAAGAATTATAGTGTAATTTGAAAAATAAAAGCTTTTTAGTCCATTCCCAACTATTGTTACACATTGAAGCTATAGATTCTTTTAGAATTCTGTGAGATCTCTCAATTAAACCATTAGATAAAGGATAGTAAAATGAAGTTTTACGATGTTCAATGTTTAAAGCCCTAATAAAATCTTGAAACTCCTCAGAGGTAAAGTTGGTACCATTGTCAGAAATAATGGATTGAGGCAAACCAAATTTTGAAAAATGTTCATTTAAATTATTTATAATTGTTGAAGATTTAATGTTAGTTAAAGGTATCGCCTCTAAATACCTTGAATAATTGTCAATAATAGTTAAAATAAAAAATTTATTATCAATTGATCTGGGTAGTTTCCCAACAATATCTATAGATAAAATTTGTCCTACACTTAAATCACCTTTTTCAATGAATTTAGTCTCAGTTACTTTAGATTTTGGCTTATTTGCCAAACATGCATCACAAGAATCAACAAAATTTTGGGTGTCTGCCAACATCCCATACCATGCATAATTTCTTTTTAACAAATTATAGGTCTTAAAAATGCCAAAATGTGCAGCATGTGCTGCCTTTAAAATTTCACCTCTTAATGAGATGGGTATAAAAATTCTATTTAAAGTCTTATATGGATGTTTAGGTGGTCTCACCTTCATCATCAAAATACCATCATTATTGACAAAAAATTTTTTAGAAATTAGTTTATCATTATCATTTAGTTTTTTAAAGATTTCCTTAGTTTGTGTACAATTTTGTTGAGAATTTTTTATATTCTCTATTTTAAGCTTATCATTAACTTCAAAAATATTTGCATTATTTACAACAGCATTATCATTAGTTACTCTAGATAGGTAATCGGCTGGATTCTTAAAACCAGGAATATGTTGAATTGTATAATTAAATTCCTGCATATACATTAACCATCTGCCTACTATCTCAGGTTGTTTTTGTAAGTTGATGTGAAAAGTTAAAGCCTTAGCATCCGTAAAAATAACAAAATTTTTTCCATAAAGATGTTGATGGAAATGTTTAATTGAATCCACAATTGCTAAAAGTTCCCTACGGATAGATGGGTATTTAGATTCAGAATGGGTTAACTGCCTAGAATAAAATTCTATAGGGTCAAAATTGTCCTTATTCTTTTGCATTAATATTCCACAAAGAGCACTGCTAGAAGCATCAGTTACCAAATAAAATTTTTGTTCCTCATTTATATTCTTTAAAGTTGGTTTAAGTAGTAGTTGTTCAGATATATTTTCAAAAGCATCCTGACAATCTTTATTCCAATTAAAAATAACATTTTTTTTTGTTAAGTTTACAATGGGTTTGATGATCTCTGCAAAGTTGTAGATTAAATGTCTAAAATAACCAATCATACCTAAAAAAGTTTGAATTTGTTTAACATCTTTTGGAACAGGAAATTTTAAAATTTTGTCTATATTATCAGAAGCGGGTGAGAAACCATTAGAATTTACATCAAAACCTAAGTATTTAATGTTAGATTTACAGATTTGTATCTTAGCTGGATCTAGAGTTAAATTAAATTTCTTTAATCTATCAAAAACCTTAACAAGTAATTGTGACATTTCCTCAATGGAATCTGCAGCAACAACAATGTCATCAAGAAAATACTGCACATTAGGACCTTTAATGTCATCTAAACATTTAGAAATTAAGTTATGGAAAAAAGAAGTACTGTTGCGAGAACCAAAAGGAAGACGAGTAGGTTGGAAATTTCCTATCTCACAACAAAATGCTAATTTGGATTTGTCCTTTTCTTTTAATTTTATTTGGAAAAATGCACTTTTGAGATCTAAAACACTATAATATGACTTTCCAGAAATGTTATGCAAGATATCATTAATTTTTGGAAGACAAATTTTGAAAGTCTCAGTAACTGAGTTAAGTAACCTATAATCTATAACCATTCTGAATTTTTGCAATTCAGGATCATCAACATAAGGCTTTTTTTTGACAAAAATTACAGGAAAACAATAATTGGAAGAAGATGGTTCAATTATTCCTGCATTTAATAGATCTTTAATCTCTTTTTTGGCAAAATTTTTTGCAATATTAGGAATCGGATATGGTTTGGTTTGGATAGAAAAGTTATGCAATAAATTAAATTCAGGTACTACTGCATCCGTAGATCCTAAAGTTGTATAAGATTGAGAGAAAACTTGATAATTGTTTAACAAAACTTGAAGTATCTTATCCGCATCTACCTTATTTAAATGACTCAAATCAAAATCAGAGGCATTAAGCTCTTTTTTTCTCAGTTGATGAATTTCATTTAGATTTAAATTGTTAATTTGGTAATTAGTATTTTCTTTAGGTTTAATTATATCATCATCTTTAATACTAATAACATTTCCTAATTTTGTACCCTTATTAATCACAATCTTATTATCTGTGTTATTTTCGATTAAAGTACAGAATTTTTTATCCTTAAATTCATTAACAGATTCATAGATATTATAATTTAGTTTGTTTTTGTTTGGAGAAAAAAGCATTTGTTTACTTTCTTTTATATCCTCAGATATACCTAATTGAATTAATATTTGAGAATGGGGTTCTAACACAATCTTTTTTTTTGCAAAAGCAAAATTATTTACAATCTTTACATCACTTAAAACATTATTTACAATACGAGGAGTATCCTCGAGAAAATCAAAAGAATCATGGTTCACTATAAGTTTTTTGTTGGGTATATCTAAAACAATTTTATTCTGTTGAATGAAATCATACCCTAAAATTATTTTATATTTATAAGCCCAAGAATTCTTAGTTACAAAAAATATCCCTTGAAACCATTTAGTGTCAATTTTGAATTTAGAAGAAATTGCAGACATATACGGAACAGTATTGTTGTCGATAGTATGAATTCTTACAGATCTAGATAAATAACTTATTTTAGTGTTTTCTTTAATTTCATTAAGAGTGATAGGATCAATTAAACTAAGATTTGCACCAGTATCTAGTAAAGCCGGAATGGTTAAGTTACCAAATCTTAACAAAATAATAGGTAGAGATTCTGAATCGTTACTGTTATTACAGGTCATTACATGTTTATTTACTTTTTCTACTCCTTCATTTGTATCTTTTATTTTACTATTTTTTTTTGTTATATCCTCTTCAGTTACCCAATTACTATTCTTATTGTTATTAGAAATTTTTGAATTATATTCCTTAACCTTATCATAATCTGAATTAAAATTTTTATCTTTAAAATTACTATTGACATAAATTTTAGTTTTATATATTTTGTTCTTATCATTCGGAAATCTATCTTTTTTGCCAATATTTCTCTTTTTTAACCTTAAGTTACCAGTTAATTTTTGATCATTTGAATTTCTACTGGTTCTTGTAAGCTTTGTATTTTTCCACTTGTCACAAGAACCATTAACTAGTTTAAATTATTTTGTCTTCTGTCCGTACTGTTGTTACCCCTCTTTCTAAAATTTCTATTGAATCCTCTTCTGAAAGAGCTGCGGCTTCTTTCATAAGGCTTAAATTTGTTGTTTACATTGTAGTTTTTAGGATAATACCAACATTCTGTGGTGATATGATTTCTACTACATATATGACAAGTTATCTTTGGTTGATTCAATTTGTTCGATTGTGAGATGTTGTTGACCGATTTAGTTTTAGTTAAATCATTTATTTTTTGAGTCAATTCCTCAATTTTTTTGTTGCTTTCTATCTGGCTTCTTAATAAGATTTCAATTTCTGATGATTTTGTTACATTATTCAGATGGGCTTCATTCATTGAAATCGCATTTTCAATATCTATAGCAATTTTGCCTATTTCATTGAAATTTGATGCTCCCCTTTTCATAACCTCGATTCTAATATCTGGACGCATGCTGTCAAGCAGCTTTTGTGATTTCATTTTCCTAGCTAGACTTAAAGTTTGCTCGTTACTATCTCCATTGATTTCTAGATACTCATCAGTAGCCTTTTCTACCTCTTCAATTAAATTTCTTATGCTTTGATTTGGTTTTTGAATCAATGAGTTAAACTTACTCTGTAATTCTGTGTAACTTAATTTCCTGGAAAATTTATCTTTTAATAATTTAACTATGCATTCGTATTCCATGTCAACATTTGTTTTGGCCTCACTAACTACTTTCAATGCTTCTCCTGCAAGATTTAACTTTAATATCAGACTTTTTTTTTTGTCGTCCCATTTTTCTAACTGAGCGATTTGCTCTAAATTATTCAGAAAAAAATTTAAATTTTCCTCTTTGCTACCCTTAAAAGTTTGCAGCGAATTCGCTAAGGAATATGCAGATTTAGCCATAGTGTAATATTAATTCATAGAAAAATTTACCTAATTAATATCTACCTTAAAATATCACTAAAATGTATATTAACAATCAATACATAGCATTCAAACCCCCAAAAACAATATTCATACAATACATACAATACTCCATATCAAAATAATATATAAAATGTAGTTTAAAAAATATTATCAAAAATGTTGTCAAATATATTTTCATATTAATAAAAATCAATAATCTTATTGAAATACTATTGAAATTAGTATCATCACCGAAATCTTGCCCTATTAAAACATCATAAACACTGAAATCAATCAATGTATTTACCACAATTACCAAATAAATTCTCTATGTACTTATTTAAATTTAATATCATGCACATAGAAATAATTAATATATTCAAAAAATATATCATGATCTGAATTAAAATGCTAATTAACAATCATTCCAACTCAATTAAAATATCAACCAAATCATTTAAAATTTAAAAAAAAAACCTATTTTCAATTATATTGTTCCAAATATATCACCAAATTATATATTGAATTACATATAAAATTTTAAATGTTCAAAAGTAATATTTATATTCAAATACTTCATATTCAAAAGTATATTATGATATAGCGATTCACATATAAATCAAAAGTATATTTCTTGTGACAACATATATATCAATATTAAAATCCAATTTGATACATTATTACTTATTGTTTAAATGTCAACAATAAAAATTTTTATTTGTGAGAGAGAGCGAGATAAATGTTTAAAACAAATCAATTATTTGATCATATTTTTTTTTGCACAAGGCACTTAGTATTTAAAATTTAATAATATTTCAGCCATAAATTAATTTAAAGCCAAAGTTTCCAGAGATTCTCCTAAAAAAATTATTTATTCTTAACACCAGATTCGAAACCACGCGACGGCACCATATATTAAATGGTGGTAAATATGATAATTAGTGCTGCTGTGTGTGTAAAAAAGAATTAAAGTTTATGGTGATGAGATAGAAAATCATTAAAGAATAAAAAGAAAATCATTCAATAAAACTTAATCAAATTAGCCGTATAATAGAATTAGATAAAATACTGGATACAATCATCCTAATTAACCTAGCCATTAACTAATTAAATTTACTGCCACACGTGGTGGATAATTTAACAATTTAGTGGTAGTATAAAGCTAAAAGGAGTCTCTGGAAAAATAAATAATAAATTTAGATATAAGTAGATAAAGCTGAAATAAAAAAAAGAAACATAATTCTAAGAAAACGACAAAAATTACTTACACAGATTTATTTCCATCACATTAAATGAGGTCACACTAAAATCAAAAAATGCATATTTCAAATTTTTCTAACACTCAAGTAGAAATCAAAAATTAATTTTGATTATTGTTTTCCACTACAAACATTACAGATCAACATGGATCCTGAAAGATTATCACAATTTCATTATTGAGAATCAGACGCTACTCTCCATTCTTGGAGAGAACAACGGCAGGCCGAAGCCTCCGCGCCTCACCAACTCTTATCATAGACTGAGGTATCAAATTACTTCCAAAGGGACGCTTCATTATTGTTGCCACCATTCCAATACTTCCTTCCCAAAATCTGGATGTAGGTGTCTCTGCCCTCGAGTTGGAATTTGGCTCTATCTGCTCCTAGAATCCTGAACCATAGTCATGGGAAATTTGGAGACTTGTGAAAAAATATATTATTAGAATAAATCGTCGAGTGTGAAAAGTTCCGTGGAGTGTGAAAAGTTCTCATCAATGAAGAGTGTGAAGAATTCAAAGTAGAATAAACCTTGGAGTGTGAAAAGTTCTTATCAATAAAGAGTGTGAAGAATTCAAAGTAGAATAAACCTTGGAGTGTGAAAAGTTCTTATCAATAAAGAGTGTGAAGAATTCAAAGTAGAATAAACCTTGGAGTGTGAAAAGTTCTTATCAATAAAGAGTGTGAAGCATTCAAAGTCTATTTAGTGCCTCAAAAATTATTGTTACAATGTGTAACACCAGTCAACTAAGAAAACGTAACTGGCACCCATTATTTAAGTAAAATTAAATTTTTTTAACCTAAAAATCTGATAGCTAAATATTTTTGAAGAGCTGTTTCCTAAAAACATTGTCTTTTTTAATTTTGTTAGCATAAATAAAAAATAATAACGACTATGATTTAAAATTTATATATAAACACAGAGAAAGAGGAAAATACAATGTTTTAAAATTTCATTTCAATTAAAGCAAAACTAGGAAGGAGAGAAGAAAAAAAAAGAAAAGAAGAGAAAACGAAAGCTCTCAATGTGTTTGAAGCTGTAATTGATTTCTCATATAACGATAAAGCAAGATCATTAAAAATGACTTTTGAAACTAGAGAGGAAATTTTATAGGAAAAAAAATAAAAAAAAATAATCGAAGCAGCATCTCAATAGGAGAGAATCGCTCTGATGAAGCTTTAATGAGGCATTCAAATTTTCGCCCCAACAGAATCGATTACGGACCCTTCTTTAATCGTAATCAGTATTTAATGACGCAGTATCGGTACACGGCGTTTCCACGGAAGTGGATGTTCGTTGGAAAGTATTTCCAGAGTACAGCAACAGATAAGAGTTGTTTACGGTGGATTCTTCCCACATAAAGGGTTTCACTTCCACGGTCGATTAAATTTGTTCTGGAATGAAACCAGATAACCACTAATGAATTAAAAGGTTATTTTAGGGACTCATTTCAGAAATCACTGGCCGACTAATTAAAAAGAACTTTTCACCCTTAAAGAATTTTAATTAAATTAGAATACAGTAGCAAATCAGCCAACTAACAATATGCATGGTATGTAACAGAACAAAGCGTTCGAACTTTCGATCCCGAAGTCCGAACGTTTTGTTCTTCGAAGGAGTTAAAAATAGAGATGTACCGGATCCAAATATTTTGCTGGGTTCAAGGGAGCATCTCTTAGTAGAGAAAAGGCTTTAGAAAGGATCAATTTAGTAGTCCGATGTAACGAACATAAACTGCGCAGTGGAGGAAATATGAAAGATGTCATTACGTTTGCATTTCTGAACGATTAAATTTCTTTTTTATGGTAACCCGTTCTGAGGCCTTCTCTCTTTCAGGAGGTATTGGTCAGGGCACTTCGTGAAAATTGAATCCTTCACGCGGCCAGTTCCGAGTACCCGGTAAAATTTAAATTTGTTGCCCGGTAGGGTTTTATAACATTCGTGCAAAACAATATAAAAACTATATAATTTTCTATCAAAAAAATATTTTACAAGATATTGTTCTAGAGAAATTTATTTCGCACTTAAAAAAAATATTTTTAGATTTTTCAAAACAATTTTTTTTAATTGTTTTTAAGAGAAATATGGGAAGACTGTTGGGATGTAGAATGATTAATTAAAATAATTTTGCAGTGTAGTGGTGATATCTGTTAATAGTGGACTTAAAATAATAAATTACATTTTTATTTCATTTTCTAAAATGTTCGAAAGCATTTATTAATGTAGCTTTTGCTAAACGCAAAATATTTAAACCAAATGACGGAAAAATAAATGAAAATGTTTTAACAATCAACAATTGTTCAACAACTCAATTTTTGCTCATCCATCAAGTATAAACGTAATTTATCTTATTTGCTGTCTTAGACGTGTAAGAAATTTAGAACTCCCAAAAAATAAAAGAACTCGTAGATCAAGCAACGAACAAGGAGCTAAGTTGCTTCCGTGAAAAACTTTTTTCTGTAAATCCAATGCATATTTGCGTACACGGATTTAAAAAGAAAAAAAAAAAAACACCAACACAAAATTTCACACTTCACATGGCTTGGCGAACTTTAACTAGACTGGTGAGAAATTAAATTTATTGAGTTATCGAGTAAGAAACACGCCTTATAGTCAAAATTTAGTTTAAAGCTACCGATGGCCAATTTTATTCCTACATAGGTAAGGAATGTAAATATGTTGAAAAGAAACAAATGTTTCTTTTGAACATAAGCGTAAACGTATGTTGCAAACTTTTTCAACTTATAATGAAAATGTAATAAAATGTTTTAAATAAGTTTTTGTTGAGTTACATGAAACTAAAAAAAAAAAAAAAAAAAAAAAAAAAAAAAATTATTAAAATAAAAACTACTTTCAAAACACTTTTTTTTTATCAATTTTTGCAAAAAGCAACTGCCTTGGTTTTAACCCGGTCTTTTAATTACTAAGAAATTTAATTTCCAATCATGTTTAAATTAGTAATAGCGTGAGGGTAATTGTGTCATTCGTAATAAAATATCTATGTTCTGTTTGCAGCTATTGTCTCTTATACTTCTTCAAAATGCCAAGCCTAAAAATACTGTTGAGTTGTCTCTAAAAACACTTGGACTGGCCAAGCTCGCCAGCCATTGGCTTTGTGGATTAAGCCAGAAAAAGGAGCGCCATATGCTTAACAAGAGAGCGCCGCTAGGGTAAAAATGCGACTTCGCTCAGATCCCCCTAGATAGATGGCAGCACCAGTCATTCGTGAAGTCACTTACACAATCTAGATATAGATCTGAAGACTTTCAATTTCACATATTCTTCAAAAACGTATATCGCATGCACTCGGTGGGTATTAAGCGGCTTTGAGGATTGAAATCCAGTCCCTCCAAACCGATGCCACGCCCCCAAACTTACTGTATTTACTCAGTTGCTAATAGCAAATTTAATATGAGAGTACAATGCATATGTTACTGTGAATCAGAGTTGGCCAAAAATGTCATCGATTACATTTTTTGATTACAGTAATCAATTACTTGTAATCATGATTACAATTTTCAAAAATTTTGATTACAGCTGTAATGATGATTACAATATTGATTACAGTAATCAATTACTTGTAATCGTAAATACAAATTTTAATTACAGCTTTAATTAGCTACAAGTAATTGATTACTGTAATCGACTGTGTAATCATGATTACAGCTGTAATTAAAATTTGTATTTACGATTACAAGTAATTGATTACTTGTAATCGTGATTACAACTTTCAAAAAATTTTGATTACAGCTGTAATCATGATTACAATATTGATTACAGTAATCAATTACTTGTAATCATGATTCCAAGTAATTGCGATTACAAGTAATAGCAACGGAAACGATTACGTGTAATTATGATTACAAGTAATCAAAATATATTTTTGATTACTTGTTTTGATTATTTTATTCACAAAATTTTTTGAAAGTTGTAATCACGATTACAAGTAATTGATTACTGTAATCGACTGTGTAATCATGATTACAGCTGTAATTAAAATTTGTATTTACGATTACAAGTAATTGATTACTGTAATCAATATTGTAATCATCATTACAGCTGTAATCAAAATTTTTGAAAATTGTAATCATGATTACAAGTAATTGATTACTGTAATCAAAAAATGTAATCGATGACATTTTTGGCCAACTCTGATTCACAGTAACATATGCATTGTACTCTCATATTAAATTTGCTATTGGCAACTGAGTAAATACAGTAAGTTTGGGGGCGTGGCATCGGTTTGGAGGGACTGGATTTCAATCCTCAAAGCCGCTTAATACCCACCGAGTGCATGCGATATACGTTTTTGAAGAATATGTGAAATTGAAAGTCTTCAGATCTATATCTAGATTGTGTAAGTGACTTCACGAATGACTGGTGCTGCCATCTATCTAGGGGGATCTGAGCGAAGTCGCATTTTTACCCTAGCGGCGCTCTCTTGTTAAGCATATGGCGCTCCTTTTTCTGGCTTAATCCACAAAGCCAATGGCTGGCGAGCTTGGCCAGTCCAAGTGTTTTTAGAGACAACTCAACAGTATTTTTAGGCTTGGCATTTTGAAGAAGTATAAGAGACAATAGCTGCAAACAGAACATAGATATTTTATTACGAATGACACAATTACCCTCACGCTATTACTAATTTAAACATGATTGGAAATTAAATTTCTTAGTAATTAAAAGACCGCAATTACTTGGAATCATGATTACAAGTAATTGATTACTGTAATCAATATTGTAATCATGATTACAGCTGTAATCAAAATTTTTTGAAAGTTGTAATCATGATTACAAGTAATTGATTACTGTATTTGAAAAATGTAATCGATTACATTTTCGCTCTACTCTGATGTAATCAAAAATTTTGATTACTTGTAATCGTGATTACAAGTAATTGATTACATAGCTGTAATTATCTTTAATCAATTACAATTGTAATCGATTACTGTAATCGACGGCCAACTCTGCTGTGAATGACCGAAATTGGTGGTTGTTGATTTCCACTGGTGAATGTTGACAATCACATACTCGCTTTGGTAAATGTCCGAAATATATACTAGATCTAGTTAAGTGCCACTGCTAGCTACGCCCTATATCAATGTTCTTTAAGGTCAAGTGCCAATGTCCAGTATGCATTTAACTGGTACTACGAACTCTGATGTTTCTCCTAATCTATCCTCAGCAGACATTAAAATATCGAATAAATATAATATCAACGAGTAAATTAATATCAAATCGGATAAAACAAATATTTCGGACATTCACCAAAGTGATTGTTGGCATTCACCGGTGAAAGTCGACATTCTCTTGATTTCGGTCCTTCACGGTAACACGTATATCATATTTTTCTTTAGTCATCATTGGAATGTTTTTAGTAAATTCCCACTTTATAAATTTATTTAACTATCATATAAATTTAGATAAAACAGTTTGAACAATTAGATTTTTGAATTTGCATATTCTTTGCCTCAGCAGACATCCCTCTTTAGTTAACTTATTATTCCACCCCAAAGGTGTCCCCCGATTGAAATTCTGACAAGAGTAAAATATGTCATGCCTTAACAAGTTATTTCAGCTTCATTATCAAGAAACTGATAGAATACATGGATTTCCAAAACTACAATTATCTTTTATGAATAGTTTTTAAGTTACTTCAAATCTAAATATGCGGTAGTGTGGAATATAAAAGAATATTACAAGTATCGGTTAATATTCATTTATGTTTCCCACAACCATATTTAGATTTGAAGTAACTTAATAACTATTCATAAAGATACATAAATAAATATAAAGACATATTAATGAATATGGAATTAAAGAGAATATTACCCGGCACTAAAAAAATATTCTTTTAATATTTCACACAACCATAGCCGGTAAAATTTGTCGAATTTGAGAGGTGAATTTTTTTTACCTGAACCAGGTAATGCAAATCTGATCGGGTACCAAGTACCCGGTACATCGCGAGTAAGAACATGCCAAAGCAACAATGATATTTTTCGGTATAGAAAATTTAGTATGCAAAAAGTACTATAATTATTAAATATTTCGCAGAAATTTTTCTCTCTCTCAAAATTGAAAATTTTTAATTGACGCTTTAGAAAGACGCTATAATGCGGACAACGTTTATTCTAGGTTTACCTGAGCTCATTTATTTCTAGAACTCACTTCTTTCTATTTTTTTTATTCTCACAATGGAGGCGGAACAGAATTTGCCATAAGAAGTTTCTTCCCTGATATAACGTTCTCTTCTAAATTATACTGTAAAGAAATATTCTCGAAAAAACTTAATTTCACAGGCATGCACTTTTTTTTATTTTATTTTCACATACGAAAACAACGCAACACATCAAAGTGAACCGCAAATTTTATTAATAAAATAAACCTTCTTTTCATATAAAATTAGAAAGAGATAGGATTGATACATTATACAAACAGCATCACCGTCATAAAATACCATTTCACACGCCCTCATTTGAAGAAGCTATAACTTTCTGGAAAGTCGTAAAACTACATCTCCGAGTGAGAAAAAAGAAAGAATAACCCCGAATCACTGGAGTTTAAAACCATTCATACTTTACGCTTTCTAAACAACAAAACGATCGTTTTCTATCTAACGCAAATACAAAAACAGGCGAAGAAACGTTAACGCGTGAATGCAACGTCGTGCGCACAAAAGATAGTTTTCTTTTAAAGAGAAATAAAGGGAAAAAAATGACCATATCGTCAGTTTCAGTTGAAAAGAAGCGGCCGTAAATCATAGAATTATATATTTCATTCTTTTCAGTGACGCAAGTAGCGAAATGCAGTAAAAATTTATTCGAACAGTGGAGGCACGAACAATGTTCCTGGATTCATAAGCTCTTTCAAAACTTTTTACTAAATATACACTTTTTTTACAAACCGTATAATAAAATCCTTCGACTTAAACTTTAGCTATTTTTCAATAGAAAATATTTGCACGGAATCCGTTTAATATTAGAATATTTTTATAAACATAAAATATTAAAATGTGTGTTTAACTTCAAGAGAAGTTTTAAAAAAAAAAATTGCAGAATGCTAAACATGTCATTACTTTATTGCTACGAAATACCACACACCATTTCTATGAAGAATAGTTTAACACTGTTTTTTTTTTTTTTAACGTTTAGATTGATATTTAATTAATATTAATTTTTCTAACACTCAGATTGACGTTTACTTAATGTTTACTTCATTTAATTATTGCATAAAGGGAATTTATTTTTTAAAAATAAAAATGGGTAATAAATTATTAAATTCATAATTTAAAAAATTTACAGAATGTCAAAAATAAAGTAAAAAAAATGCTACTTTTAAAAATTTTATCACCTCACGCGATTTCTTTAAAAAAAGTGCAAAACGAAGTTTTTTTTTTTTCTTTCCTTTTTATACAAATTTTTACCCCTTTTCTTGAAAAGTGAAAAATGAGTTAAATGTAGATGTAATGGCATAAGAACTGAAATGAATTAAACAGCCTAGATTATCTGAACTCGATTTTTAGAAGTTACACGCAATATTTTATTTTTTACTTTTTATGCAGACCCATAGAAAGGTTATTTTAAAAAAATGAATTATATTGTTATTTATTTTCAAAAAATCAGACATAGTCTTCAGACAAAAATCATGTTAAAATTCTTTTATCGAATTTTAATATATTGACTGACAAAAAATCCTTTGCTTTAATGAAAATGTTGTGTAGTATCTGATTTCCATAAATGCTTTGAAATGTTTGTTAAATCTATTGCAGTATTTGCCAAATCTATTTCTCAAATTTACTTCAAATCATGCATCTTTCACATTATTTTACTATAAAAATAAGTAACTCTTGAGGGGGGGGGGAAATCAGAAATAAGTATTTTTAGTTGAGTTTACACATTTGAGGCTGCAATATTCCTATTTACTGCAATAATGATAAAAAAAAATAATAAAAACCTAATTCAAAATTCGGTAGAACAAAATCAAAGCTGAAATCGGCTTTATAAGAATAAAAATTTTGACTAAAAGCGCTTAAATCAAATTGCTATCCCAAACTGCTCCCAAATCAAAACAAATTGTTACATCAGAGTGTCCTAATCTTAATGCAAATAACTATCCCAGATGACACAAATAGCTACATCAGACTGTTCTAATCTTAATGCAGATAGCTATCCCAGGTGACACAAATAGCTACATCAGACTGTTTCAAACCGTATGCAAATAGCTAGCTTAGTCTTCTCCCAAACCAATAAAAATTTTGCTACTTCAGATTATTCTTAATCGAATAGCCCTAATGCAAATCGGTGCTCAAACTGTTGCCACACCAACACGAATTACTACATTAATTTAGTCTAAGCTAAATAATTCTAATACAAATTGTGCATGAGACTGTTGCAAACCCATACAGATTGCTAAGCCAGATCAGACTGTTACAAAAACAATGTATATTGTTAGGCCAGACTGCTACGAAACCAATGCATAGGTGAAAACTAGCACATTTTGCTACGCCACCCTGTTACAAAACCAATACAGATTGCAACACCATACTGTTAAAAACCTATACCGATAGCTACGCCAGATTGTTACAAAACCAATACAGATTGCTACGCCAGGCTGTTAAAAAACCAATACAGATAGTTACGTCAAACTGTTACAAAACCAATAGAGATTGCAACACCAGACTGTTACAAAACCAATACAGATTGCTACGCCAGACTGTTAAAAAACCAATACAGATTGCTACGGAAGACAGCTCTAATACATTAAGCACTTTTGAAATCAGTGTTTAAGGTTATCATTTGTAAAAGTCAATCAATTCAGTTAGTACGTGAATTTACCACGTTAGTATTGTTGTAAAATACAAAATAGCTTATCAAAATCGTGCCGAAATTGAATCTTTTTGCTTTCCAATCAAGGCAGTAGGGTCATTCAAAACAATCGAACGCAACTGACCCAGATCCATGGAAATGAGATCGCTAAAAATAGAGTTATTTCCTGACTTTGTAATTACGATCGCCATCATTAATTTAAATAAATAAAAAGAAACAAATGAGAAAGTGGCCATTCAGATAATAAAGAGAAACACAACAGCCCAAAGTAAATTGGAAAATTATCGGAGGGAGGAAAAAAAAAAGGGCAAAACAAACTACGACGTCGTAATTAAGATTGTGAAAAATGAGAGCGCCGGAAAAAAAAATCGATCTCTTAAGAGGCAAATAATAGCGAAAAAGGCGAGTTAATTTCGAGCCAGCGGTTGGGTTTCCGAAAAGATTTGGGTAATACCTCTGTAATTGAATTTCTAATTTGAATGAATTTGCATTCACTCAAAACAAAAAATAATTAATGGGAGAGAAAGCCGAGGGAAAGAAATAGAAAAGGAGGAAATAAATTTTTAAAATAATTAAAATAAATCTGAACTTTATCGGGATATTGTGATAGCGTCTGTTATCCGGGAAAAAATACGAGTTATTCCAATGCGAAATATTCATATGCACAAATGTTTAGAGGGAAACAAAAAAAATTTAAAATAACAGCGATCTTTTTTGAAGAGCACTATAAAAAAATTAACTTAGCTGCTTTAGAAGAAGTGTATTTATGTAAATGTAATAGAATACGAGTAAGAGATGTAATATTTCAGGTCTTAAGCAGCTGAAAACGAAAATAATGAGAGGAATGCTGGCAATTTTTTTTTTTTTTTTTAAGTCAGTTGCCTGAACAATACAGATAACAGAAGTCTTTTTCTCCCGATGTAAAAATCATTTTGATTTTATTGTGGGCAGTGGCCCCCATTCCCCCCCCCAAGCTCTTAGGCGCATTCTTGAGCAAATTCTAAATTCCCCCCCCCCAAATTATTCCTTTTATTTAGTGTAAAAATTCCCCCCCCCCCCAAGCTGTAAGTGCAAGCACCTTCCCCCCTGATGGTGGCCCCTGATTGTGGGGGTGGGTCCACACACATCTCACCAGACACCTTTTTCACCTAATCTGTTAAAATGAACAAAAGGGTGGAGTCGAGCAAATAGGGCAGTCATAGAAAAGAACAATCTTGTCTGTCCTTTTGTGAAAGGGAAACCAGGGGAAGGGAAAGCAGAATAAAATGTATGCAAAACAGAATCCAAAAATGTATGTAAAACAGCATCCATTGGGGAATCGTTTATTTATTTATTTTTAGTTACCTTTCCACGTGCCTGATAGCATGTTCAAAGTGGGTGAAACAAAGCTACCTAGACAAGTGAGGCATTATTTCCTTTTTCTTAATTGAATGATACCTAAACCTGGCCTAAAAACAGGGTTTTTTTTACATAAAAACTCCAGATTCGAGATTCTAAGAACTTTATGCATAAATATGTTTTTGTCAGAAAATATATTCTTTACACACAAATCCTGATTATTTGTAAACAATTAGTTCTTCTATTGGTTTTTAGTCTCATTCAATAAAATATAAAAAATTACACAGTACACAATGCTCTACCAGTATAAGTTGCGAACGTTTAAGTCTGCAATAAATGTAGGTCAGTAATTATACTTTTTGTACATAATGAAACTTCTATAACTTCTTAACTATTAGTCTTATTGACTTGGGATTCGTCTCATTCGGTAGAGCGCAGGGTTGGCAAGATTTTGCCGCAGGTGGAAAAAACCATGGTAAATACCGGTAAAAACCGTCCAGGCAAAAACCTATATTTTCCAAGATGAGAGGACAAAAACACATTTTTGGTAAAAAACTATTCCTAAAATAGAAATATATACCATAAATATAATAATTCCAAAAAATTAACAAAATTATTATTCCATAATTAAATGTAATAATATATCATTTTAGTAGTTTAAAACATTATTGATTGGAAAATTTGCGATCATTCTCTTTTTTCCAGTGAAATGAGCTCATTTTAAATTAATATAACTATAATTTAAAGCATAAAATATCTATCAAGATGTGTAGTTAATTATTGTACAAATAAGAATTTTTTATAATATAATAATAATATTATACAATTAATAATATTTATTTATTTGTAAAAAAACATTTATTTAAGGATTCTAAAATGAAAAGAGGTCAAAAACTTTCAATGTTTTAAAAATTATTGCCTTTACATTAATTATTAATATGTTAAAAAAAAATTTTCATGTAATGTATCAAAATTATTATTCCTTATGATTGATTTAAATTTGTTTCAAGTATTTTGTAATAATATTTAATCAGTAATTTAGATAATTTGGTTTCTCCCTTTTTTTTTACCAGTTTTTGCCGGTTTTTACCAGGTTTTTGCCACTGTCCTGGCAAAAAACCCTTTTTGCCGGCAATATCTCCAACCCTGGTAGAGCGGAAAAAGAAATACATAAAAAAACATTTTTAATTCGTTTTTCGCAAAAATTTTAATGAATATTAATTAATATGGAATATTCTTCAATATGGTATATTCTTTATTTAATATGAAATATTCAGTAGAATAATGTTAAAATATCTAGAATTTATAGATGGATTCAAATTATTCCTTTGATCACGGTTTTGCATTTAAAGTGATTCTTGCAAAGCTCAAAAATAAATTTTCAGGTTTGGTCGTCTTTAAAAAGTATAAATATAACAAGAGGTTTTAAGCAAAATATAAGTGCAATTAAAATAACAATTCAGTCTATATTAAACAATTAGCAATGAGTTTATGGAATTATCCAAAATCGATATTCAGTGCATCCATATTTTCAACCACTAATTGTCTCACGAACTTTCGTTACAAAATAAAATCATAATTCTTTGAAAACTTTCATGAAACTGACTTTTTAAGAAAGATCCGATCTTGTGTACTTGTAAAAAAATGGACTCATAATTTTGTAAAAGAGTGAAAATAAGGTCCTATTTTCTTGAACAAAATCTATGAATTTCGAAGAATTAAAGATTTTAAAATTAAAAATTAGAGACATCATTCATATCGTTTTAAAACGAAAAATTTCGTGAAGATTTTTCGAGATAAAATTTTTTCTAAAGAGTCCGTCCATTTACGCCATTCACGCGTTATATTATTTGGTAAGAGTCCATTTATGCCATAAAATATTTTGCAAAGTGACCATTTTGGCCATAAAATATTTTGTAAAAAGACCATTTTGGCCATAAAATAATTTTTAAAGAATCCATTTATACGATATAACTTTTTGTTAAGGGTCCACTTACTTGATAAAATATTTTGTGTAGGGCCCATCTACATCTATCATTTATTTTGTGAATGTTCCATCTAAACTGTAAAATATATAGTAAACACACCCAAATTTCTTCTATAATGAATCCTGATACGACAGAATATTTTTGGGTTACAAAATTTCAATTCAACTCGCCCAAGTAAACAACAAGGTAACGGCACACTAAAAAGAAAACATCATCGATTAACCAGAACAATTAAGTTATCGAATAATTCTAACCCATAACCACTCCCTCGATTAGAACGTGAACATGCCTGGAACAATTGGAAGAAAAAAAATTTCCACAATTGCTTGTTCTACAAAACAATTAATCATCGGCATTAAGAAACTCAACGTTTTATAAAAAGACAAATTCAACCTTGAAATACCCAAAAGCAATGAGAAAAGAAAAATGAATCCAATGAATGGTCAGAATTCCGCATAAGAACGCTTCAGAAGACAAAAGGCCTATCGGGGTCTGCATGGAGACACTGACCCAATGACCCGACCCAACTTGAAGTGAATCTATTTCGATTCTCTATGAATCGCTCTTGAATTCAGATACCGAGTAGAATTGAAACGACCCACTTTAAAAAGATAAATAAAAAAGAAGAAAAAAATATATATAATAATTGCAGCTTGTCTATTGTTCGAGACTAAAATAGCCAGTCCATTCTAACGAAGCACTTTATTAGACTCTTTAAGAACCTCCGTTTCTTTTGGGAGCTCGGGGTAATATGAGAAAATCGTGATTCTGTTGGAAGTCCTTTTCGTTATAGAAAAGAAATCATTCTATGCTGCTGTAATGTTCTTTTATACAACGACGAACAAATCAGGAAGGGAATTAACCTAATTTTTTTCTTTACAAGGGAGTGTTTTTATGAGTGCGTGTTTACAAATCTGACTAACTATAGAATGGCGGAGGGAGTATTGTTTTTTCGTTGACTTATCATGTAAATAAATAAATCTAAAATAATATTTAGCGTGCACAAAAAAAATTAGCAAAACGAGTAGAAATTTTTCTTATAAATAAAGATTTTAATATTATCAAGTTTAGAATTTTTAAGGATTCCATAAGAATTTCCATTAAAGGAGCCCTAATAATCAGGAAAAAATGATTACCGTTAAAACGGATCGTTGTAAATTGGTTTACCATGGAAAGTAATTTAAATCGCAAGAAAAAAAAACAATTAAAATAGTAATACTGTAGAGCCTAGATCAACCATTCATTACGAATGCGAATGCGGGATAACTTAAAATATCAAATAATGACTTGATAAATGCATGAAAAGTGAAACAGAAATAATGGATTTAATGGACTAATGGAATAAAAATAAAATATTTCAATTCATTTTAGTCGGAAAAAAATTATCAATTCAATGCAAACATTTTTACGATGCAAAAGACGGATAAATAGATTAACTTATATAACATATCTGGAAATTTTGGTTCAAACACCTTTTTCTTCTTAGAGCAAACAATAAATTCTCGACATTTATTATAGATTGCTGTCCATTTCTTGTAATTTCGATTGAACACAGAAAGTTCTTTATTGTTTCAAAGGCTCTGAGGGCCTAACGCAAATGTTTTCGCAGGTTTCGATCAAGTTCAGTTATACCATCGGTACCACATTGCACATCTTCAGCTTCTGCAACCATTTCTTGGACCGAAAACACTAGAAGTTTCAACATTTTCATCAACTGATGTAAAGACATCAAACACAATGTTTGGGGTGTTTTCCCCCACACTAACAAATCTTCCTCTTCTTCCTCATCTTTAGTTTCATGAGTTAACTGTTTTTCTTCTAAAAACTAATTAAGTTTAATATTTTGACTGTTAAAACAAGACGATAAGTACGAGAAAACGAAAGAAGAGGGAGCGATAGATGGACGTTCGAGGTCGAACATGGAGTCTAAATATATATTTAAAAAAAAAAAAAAAAAAATGAATGATAGAATAAAAATTTTACAGCTAGACTAATTAGTACTAAAAATGAAACAGCTCACATAACAGTGTCGTTCTAATCGAAAAAAACTAATAAAGCCATCAATAAACTGTGGTGTGATAGATTATTACGGAACTGTTATTTAGGGGATATTTCCATATCGTGACCTGTCGCTCCAACTACAAACGCCAAGTAGTTTTAAACTTACAAATTTAAAGGGAAAAACATTTTAGAGGATTGTCCGAGGGTGTTTACGAGTTAAAACTAGGGATGTAACAAATATTCGGCATCTATTCGGTATTCGGCTCTTTTGCCGAATATACGGTTGTCCGAATTTTTGACCAAATATTCGCCTACGTATTTTTTTGAAAAGTATGTTCCGACAATTTTTTTTTATTGATATGGATTTAATAAATATTATAACAATCTAAAATCGCATTTTTTACTTATACATGTACATTATTAAAAATAGTTTTTATACATATTTGTTAAGTTATAAAACTTGTTAATGATTACTTTATTATGAACCATGAGTTTTGTACAACTGATTATTTTTAATTATATAAAGACGAGTCAATTCGCCGTTTTTTCAACACTTTTTGTTTTAAGAATTGAAAATTTTTTTTCCGTTTCTCTGTATTAATTATAGCGCAGCATTTTAACGGAGCATTTCTAAATGACTTTATCATCTTAATGTCACTTTCTTCCGGTGCGTAAGACAGGTAACCAATATCATAGAAAACTGTGATTTTTAACGTTGAAAGAATTTCAGAAGTAAGAAGAAAATAATCTGTTTCTCTTTGCTTTTTTTTATTAACTTTTCTTTTTATCACCATTTTTATTATATAGAATTTGTAAGAAACTTTTCAAATGAACGTTATTTTCTACGATCACTTTTTCTAAAAGTACGGCAACGTAAAAAAAGTTAAATGGAGATTTTTAGCCTTAAATTTTTCACTTAAAAATTAAAAACGGTTTTTGTTTTGGTTTCTATTTAACTTACTCTTCTTTCTTTATTTATTTTTTTAAAGAAGTTTTCATTATGATACGGCAATTAGGAGGGTTTCTATTATACTCTATTCTTTTTCCATCACTTTTTCTTGAAAATACAGTAATTGGAAAGCTGAGATGTTCAGCTTTAAAAAAAAAATTTCACGTTTCGTAAGATTCTTCATTAAAACCCTCGAATTGGTCCCCTGCAATGATATTTCTTTCTCTTTTGTTTACTTTGCCAGCAACACCCCGGAAGTTACCAAGAACTGATGATTATTCAGTCCCAGATATTAAATAGCGGGAAAGTTTACCTATCTCAAACCAATTTACCAAAAAATCATCTCTATTCAACTAGCCAGTAACAGCAAAAATATTATTTATGTTGAATGTTAACAATAAAACGGCAATGACCCGTTCACTTAACAAAACGCATAATTAACAATTCCATCCGGAAAAGAGTGTACTTCACGGTAGTCAGCACAAGGCGTGAAACCTGTCACTTTCACAGATATAATACCTTATTTTTAGAAGTTTACAAACCAACCTGACAAGGCGAGAACAAGACTGCAGGATCCAATTTCTCCCCGCAAACAAAAACGACTTAACCACCCATGAAATTCAAAAAAATATCAATACACAACCTCTACCAAGGCAAAAAAATTATTTTTCACGAACCAGAAATATTTCCGCAACAAATCTTCTTCAAAATCATACACGAGCGCACAAAGACCAAAAAAGACCATCTTTGCTTTTTGGAAACAAAAAAGACGCTAACGCATGGGTTCTGAAGCTTGGCCATGACGACAAGCAAACGACGATGGTGCCTATATTAGTTATCACGTATACGTGTGTTCAAGGGGTGGGATGGAATGATAGAGCACGATAAGGGCATGAGTAGAACGTGGCCCAGAACACACACGCATTCGACTCAATCATTCACTCCAATATACCGGCCAATTACACCTTATATACTACCATCCCATGGACTCGAATTACGATATGGCAGTTAATAAAAAAAGAACCTTACGTGACTCACGCATTGGAACGTTCGTATAGTCATCTGTAAACGATCAAAGCATGCTGTAGATATAAGAAGAAAAAAATAGATTTATGAGTTTATTTATTTTTATTCGTGTAGTGAACAAGCAAAACATTCCCACTGATAATACATCTGGGAATATTCCTTTGCCTTTCCTATCAGAAGATCAGTTGTATTTGCGCGTGGGAAAAAATACAGATTTTTGAAAGTGACGCTCCGTTTGGTCTCTATCTTCTCTTTTTAGAGAGATCATGATAAAATGTTGAAACCACACCCTTGCATAGCTTGTTTGCAGAAAGAGAAAATGAGCTGCATAATTATTATCTGGGAAAATTATCTCGTATTATTGCATCGAAAACGGGATGGTTAGAAGAAATCCACGGTTGGCTCCAATTACATTCACTATCGTCACCTCTCTTAATAGGATCGTTCAAATATTATGTAAGCATGTTTTAAATAATTTTAAACTTCTCTCTGCCATTATCTGCGAAAATAAGCAAATGGGACGTCTCCAGTGCTTACGTAAGAAAGTCGCAGCATCCCCACCTGATATTTGCCGTTGACTATTACTGTAGTAATCTAATTATGGGTTTAAATTCAAATAAAAGATGTAACTTTGCATAAACATTTTACACAATTTTGAACAAAATATTTTTTAGAAACCTTCCGTGTTTTCTTCCTCTTTATTCGAACTGAAGAAAAAAAATTTATTTCTCTCCCTGAATTATACCCTGAAACCAAATTTGAAAGTTTTCCAAGTGTAATTTAATGTTTACGTTTTCTATTATGATCTTTACAAAAATTTTGAAAATTGATTTCGGTATTTTAAAATCTTACGTAAGCGAAAATAAGCAAAGCACAAACCCCAATCCGTTAAGTGCTTACGTAATATTTGAGTGGCATAACATAACAGATCATTAGTAAATAAAAATAAGATAGAAATACTTGTAACAAATGATAGAATTATTATTTTTTTTGTTTTTAATCAGTAGGAAAAATAATTTGTATCGGAAATTCACATAATCCTATTCAGATTCAATAAAAAAAAAATCACTTTAAAAATTCAAATCACAGAGGAGTATTTATTATTCATTGTTTACTTTGCAATAACTGTCAAGTAAACAAAGTATTAGACAGACAATAGTAGAGTGTCAACTGTTTATGTCTATTGTGTAAATTAACTGAGTTGCTGCTTTCGTTGGTCAAAAACAAACTTAATCTTATGATGACGTCACAAAGGATTGTCCTTTCTGTGATGGCCACTTCCTCAATTTAGACAGAGATCTGAAGGGGAATGAAATTTTCTCCAGATCCATGGTACTGCTCAGCGACCGACTACGAATTTTCGATTCCACAGACTTTATGAGCACGTATATCGCAAGTCTTAACGGAGTTGAGGATCGAACTCAGCCCCCCCCCCCAGATCAGAATTCGATTGCGTAACTACTGGGCGACGGCCCGTCCTCATACTTTTCAGCATTGTAAATTGTATAATATGTTATGTTCCGCTACTATAAAACTAAACATTTCTTGGCAAAAATGCTAGAAAATTATGTCATTAGGCTGTCTTGGTAATGCTCATAGATTATCTTTGTCTAAGGTTAACAGACATCCTCAAATCTTGAGAACATTCTTCGAATTTTACTGATTGTCCTCAAAAATTCCCAACTCTTCAAATACAAAAAAATTTCTTAAATTTTAACATGCATCCATAAGTGTCCTCGCATTTCTCAGAGAACATGTGATTTGTTTTAATATGCAATGAAATATCAATTTTTAAAAAAATATCTGAAATATGCATATACAAACAAAAGGCAACATGATGAAGAAGGACAACGCCATGCTCATCTTAAAATAATTTCAGAAAAAAATAAATACATTTTAATAATCATGTACTCATTCATTTTATTTAAGTTCTAATGCAGTATGATATTTCAAAACTGCTCAGTAATGATTTCAAGCTTGAAGAAGATAGCCCTGCGCTTGATAATAGTTACTAAATTACTAATCATCAATAAACATCCCGATATTGTTCCCAAGGAGCATGCTCATATAGGTCCCATATTGAGCTAATTTTGAGCCCAATTGGAGCCAAGGTATAATTGTTGCAAGGGATGGTTCAGTATAAAGTAATCTAGTTTCAATTCTTCAAATTTCGCTTACCCATGCGTCTTTCAGAACGTTTTAGAACTTACTAATTATGCCTAAAATCTATTTCTAATAATGTATAGTACAATACAATTTCAGATTATTCTGTATTAAATCGATTAAAATCCCCCCCCCCAAAAAAAATTGTCGAAAAATAATTTTACAAATAATACTTTACGAAATATATAAAGGCCAAATATTCATTTACTTCTAAAAACGAGAAGTTGTTTTTACTTGATCTCAATCCAAACGGAATATTTGGCCAAATATTAAGCCAACAAAATATTCGGCAAAAGGGCCGAATATTTGTTACATCCCGAATTTTCATTTACTTCTACAAACTAGATGTTTTTTCTTGATCTGAATCCAAACAACCATCAACAAAAAAAACCAGATTACAAAATGGAAAATCTCCAACCTAACAACCCGTACGAAATCCAACTAAATAAAAAAAAATAATAAAAAAGTCGACATTGAATAAAAACTTAATTTAGTTTTTTTTTTTTTCTTCTTCTGCCTACAATGCTATCTATTTCTGAACCACGGGAAGAGGAGGCGTAGAGAAAATTAAGAATTCTTTTAAAATTAAAAGACTCATTCGTATTCTTGTCGCTGGTTCTCGCAGCCATTTCAGCCGGCCTACACAGTAAACCACTTGGGCTGAAAATGTTCGCCAACTCTGGAATATTCTTGTACTTAAAAAATCCTCTCACGCTAGAAGATACAACAAAAAAGAAGTAAAAACATTCTTTTTTAAAAATAAGATAATTATTAAAACATGGCTGCCACTCTACAAAAAAAAATTTCAAGACTTAACTTACTTTTGGACTAATTAACGGGGTCTACAGAATTTTCAAGAATTTATTACTTAATGACTGCAAAAAACACCTTTCTATGAGAATGGTCAATATCAATAACTTGTTCTTTTTCTGAAAATATATTGTTCTAAATTTAAAAAAAAAATTTTTTTACTGCAAATAAAACAAAAAATAAAAGCTACCTCGTATTTTTTTTGCACCATTTGCTGAATAATATACTATTATTTTTTTCTTGAAGCCCTTCATATCTCTACTGATTTTTCATCACTTCATCAGCATAAATTTTTAGCCTAAGCTCTATAACTTTTTTTATTAATTAATCTCAATTTGAGCATTTTATTCTGATTCTCTAAGCATTTGCAAACATCAGGGGGTAAAAACTCAAGCAGATTCAGATTAAACATGAGAAAATGTTGAAGCTCTGTCAAGCCAATTTTTTCATTCCTATTTCATTATTTTGCAATAACTACAGAAAATAATGTTTTCATTAAAAAGCAGTAATTTTTTTTACACTATTGTTAAACAAACATATTTTTAAATTTTTTTTGAAGAATTAAAAAAAAAAATTGGAGATTAATTGTAAAACAATTTAACCCACTGGTTTTTTTGAACGTGAAGTTCGACCATTAGATCAAAAGTTACCCAGGTGGTCCGTTCTTTTTTGGGAGGGGGGGGCACAGTACAAAATATATTTATTCATGCTATCTATATATTTATTCACGCTATCTTTAAAAGTTAAAATGACTCGTCTCCATGTTTTTTTCAATCCCAATAAAATAACTGATAATGCCTCATTGTTTTATTACTATTTTTCTCCCTTTGGTTCAATGATAAACAAGTCATCGACTGTTTTAAATGGGAAAAATAGCAAATGGTTGACAATAATGATAAAAACGCAGACAAACACACTTACTGTAATTCTTTACTATAGATTAGAAACTTCCAATTTTTTTTCTTCTTCCAGACAAAGAAATAATATTTTTAAATCGATTTAAGAAACAAAATTCAATAAAAATAACTACAATTGAGGAAACATCGTTAGAGTTTAGCGATATTGTGAATCATCGGGTTTTTTTCAAATATTCCCTTATCGTGAATACCATTATTTACGATAAATATTTAATTAACGATAATCATTCCAAACGATAATATCACGACCATAATCAACAACGATAATAATCAAGTACGACATTGTTGGAAGTGTTGACTAATTTCCTTTGAGTAACGAATATGTTGATCAATGTAACTTTGTTAATCGTGAAAATCCTGGAAATGTATCCAGATCGCGATATTACAATTCTGAAATTGCCTAGCGCTGACGCTAGCTTTTTTAATCATTAGTGTTAGCTATTTAATATCTCAAGCAAGCTATAAGTTAAGCGATAGGGACTTCTTCAGGATATTACAACATTTTAGGGAATCTTCTAGAACACGTGAGTAGTAGTAGCAGTAATACTTTTTTTACGTCGCACTAGAGCTGCACAATGGGCTATTGGCGACGGTCTAGGAAACATCTCTGAGGATGATCGGAAGAATGCCATTACAATTTTGATTTTCTGCAGATGGAATGGCTTCCTCGCCTTGGTAGCCCGATGAGCTGCGAGCGAAGTCTAGCACCTCATGGTAGAACAATTCAAGAATGACCGGTACCGTGCGCCCTAGGTCTCTTCGCAGCCTAATAAAAGTGGTCGTCCACTCGCTACTCACAGGACGCAGCCAGTCATGTTTGACTTTGGTAATCTATTCGGAGCTGTGTCTTATTTTCAGTCTACTGTAGGATTAAAAATATGGTCTAACTTCGAGAATTTTTTAGTTTAATCACAAGACACCGGTAAAATCCAGGGGGGGGGGGGTATATTGACACAAAGTGACGTAAAAATACAAATTGCGATATTGAATTTTAAATCACGTAAATACGAATCACGATGCAAAATTTTTATTTCGTGTGAATACGAATCGCAATGCGTAGTTTTCACATCATGTATAGTAAATATGAAAATGGATTTTATTTATTTATTTAATTTTTTTTTTGTTATTATAATCACGTGAATACAAATCGCAATATTTGATTTTAAAAACACGTAAATACAAATGGAGAGTGGATTTTTAAATCGCGTTAATAAGAATCACGATGCACAATTTTTAAATTGCGTGAATACGTATCGCAACTCATAACTTTTAAATCGGGTAAATACGAAAATTATTGTTTACTATTGAAATATTGTGAATCGCGATATTAGCATATTTTGGCAGAGTTCCAAATATTCAAATTGTGAAAACCCACGAATCAAATTGGAGGAAGAATCATGTGTATGCATATGTCTCGTTAACAGGATTTAGCAAAAGTTTCAAATTTTCGTGGATTTCCTGAAATGATCCCTCACCAGAAAATATTGACAAAATCCAGTAAAGTTGGTTATAGTTTTGCTAAACGAAGAAAAAAAATGTCGGTTTAGTGTAAAATAAAAAGACCGAACACTTTGAATAACTTATAATCGAATTATCAGATATTTTCACTAATGAGCATACCCTTAATGGCTCGAGGGTCACCCCTTAAATATCCCAATTGATTAGTGCAGACGATATTCCAATCATCCAATGTTTGGTCAAGAGAGTGTTCGTTAGTTAGAATTTTTAAAGGTTAATTTTAGCTCTTGCGTATTTCGCCATTTTTCAAAAACTTCTCAAGCTAATCGAAAATTTTTTGCACACAATTATAAAAAAATGCAATTTTAAATAGCAAAATACGAAATCTAAGAGACGAATTCGGTCGAATAACTTCTGGGTTATCAAATTTTAAAACAGTTGTTTGTTTACTTAAAATTTGATTTCTCAAGATTCTACTTATTTCGTTATTCGTTTTTTTCTTCTTTTTTCTGGATAGTGCAAATTTTGTTTTCTTTTTTCAGCAACAGTTTGCGAAAAATTGAAAACAGCTTTTCGCACTGTTTTCATTACTATTATCTCTTTTATACCTCCAGAAAAAAAAAGGAACATAGATTTAGAGAGTATAAAAAACCGCTAAATACGAACTACATTTGAAGACTAACATTAAAGCAAAGCTTATTAAAGACAAAGCTTTGTTAGCATTCCAAAAGCAAAGAATTTAAAGTAGTCCGGTAAGGAGTTTGTTTTAAATAGCCAAAAGACATTCTATTTCGAAAATAATCCGGAAACAGGGCTTTTGACGACTTTTCCTCGCTTAACTTCTCTCCTTTCAAACTTTTTTTTTTCATTCGTAGCTTTTACAATAAGTTTTCAAAAGCTTTTATCTCGGAACAAAGTTTGGTTGAAAGCCAAACAAACCTTTCGAGAACAAAACGTCCCGTTGAGAAAGAAGCACTTGAAGAGTATGCAGCAGGCACGTCTAGAAGTTAAGAACGAGAATGAATCTCGGGGCCCATTATCACAAACCTTCTTGAAGTCAAGACTAAGGATTACCCGTCCTTAAGAGAGGCAAAACTTCTTAAAACAAAGATTAGGAAAACTTTCGAATGGGAGTTTTCCGAGCAGACGACAGTTTATGAAATACGCGACAAAACGGGAATTTTAATAACAGTGACTGACATTTTTTTCTTCTTCAGAAAAGACAAACATTATTATAAAGGGCTAAACAATTTAAAATAAACACGCTGTTCTCTTAAAAAATAAACCAATAAAAATTCAGAATGGAGAGATTTAGTATTTTCCTGCAGCATCTCACACGTTCAGCATCTCACTGTTCTGTAGAAAATGCACAGTATGGTCACTAAAAATTCAAACACGCTCTCGTACGTAAATTTAAGGAGCGAAGTTAGAACAGAATATCTTCGGTTTTCAACAGACTCTACGTGCAGTACCTACGTACTCGAGTGAGTGAGAGGAATAATGCGGTTACGTGAAAATACTAACTCTGATAAAGAGATTTAGCACTTGCACGAAGCATCCCGCACGTTTATATACGTAAATTCTGCAGTTACATCAGAATAATTTCTATTATCTACAAAATTTGCGCAGAACATACACGCAGAAGGAGCGTGTTAAGTGTTAAATCTATCAATTGAAATTAAATGAAATGACAAGATAAGAATTTGATATAGAATTGTCACCAATTAAGCCTAAAGAGGTGGGGGGGAGCAAACAAAATAAGAAATAAACACATAAAAAGGAGGTTTCTCCTAATCCTTTCCTTAAATCCGAGACCGGGTTGCACGATTCCAAACCGTAATGTTCCCAATCCTTAAGACGGGGAATATGCAACTTTTTCCCTCTTTCTCGGGAATACGTGATTCTAAGCAATGACGTCAGAATAAAATAGGTTTGTGCGCATGTACCTCTTCTGGAAAAGTCGCAGTATGTTGATATACAGCTTCGAAATGTGCGAAGCTGAAATCGCTGTGCCTGAAACAACTATTTATGTCATTTTCATTAAACAAAAGAAGAGAATCTGCTAATTTCCTTGGTTGGAGTATCGACACATTAATTTAATAAAGAGTTCGTGAGTGATGCTAGGTAAGTCTAATTTTCTTAAGAATACCGATGGTTCTTTTCGCGCCAAACTGTGAAGTTTTAACGCTTTTACTTTTGTTAGTTTTTCCTTTAAAAACCTTTCACAGATAGATACTAAGTGAAATTACGTTCAATATGTAAATAAACAGTTATGATAGGTATGTTGAATTATTAAAAATATATGTTCTTAGTAGTTATAGCTTTGGCTCCGTTACGAATATTATATTAAGTTATAGAATTTTTTATTTATATTACTTTATAAATTTTTATTGAATTTGAATTGTACTGTTATTAAGTATCCTTCCATTAACAGTCATATGCATAATTCATGTCATTGAGCAGCTCTAATGCGACGTAAATAAAGTACCTATTAATTATTAATCTCTTCTTAACAAAATATCGTGCATGACTTTAGTTTTCCGCATTATTTTTTCTAATCAGTTAATAATATAAACAATTGTATCTATTAATTTAATTTTAGTTGCATGGAGAAAATTTTTTAATAAACAATACATTTCTAGTGACAAAATATATATACATCAGGCACATCTTAGTTTTAAAACACCTTTCAATTTCACAATGTATAGAAATAGATAATTTAATATTTGTTGTTACTATTATTTTTTGTTTTGTTGCTACAGAAGGAATTATGGTACTTATGTATTTCAGGTGCAATAAATAAGTAACAATTATAACACAAATAATTAACAGTAGTAATTATTTGTGGTGTTTAATTAAATGTGGATAATGGGAAACATAATAGAAAGATTGTGGTAATACTGGTTTTCTGACTCCAAAGATTGATAATTAACTATATAATCCTTTTTAAAAATTGTTTCTAACAAAATATTCTTCAGTTTCCTTAGTGTCAAAAATATTTAAATTTTAATGTTATCAAATGTTATTAAAATTGTTTAAAAATCGTGATTTATCCTAAATCGGTTCCTTATAGTAAGTACCTACCTAATTAAACATAGAATTTCTAGTAAATAAAGTTTGAGTACATTTATTCGTTAAACAGATACCCCTTCCATTGAATGCTTATGGCCTCACTTTCTTTTTTTTTAAATTTTCAGCTACATTTATGCAGACAGCTTTCTATTTGATGAATGAGATGATTTTTCTACTGTAAAGAGGATTCTTATCCAGAAACTAATTTTGATATCTAAATTATGGACAGTGGCTAAGCTGAACTAAATATCACATGGCATCTTCAGTGAAATCACCAGTGCAATTAAGACAATGACAAAGGCTAGTAATAGATCATCAAGCAAGGTTTTAACTGATCTTCCAAGTAATCTCCCTAGACCAGCGGCTGCTACTAACTATCATTTATCATAGGTTTCATAATATTTTACAATGCTCTACATTATTTATGGACATCTTAAGTCTTTCTTTTCTTTTTGAAAAAAAGAGCTGTGATAATAGACTGTAATTTATTGTACTTATGGATTTTCATTTCTTAATATTTTGAAATTTCTGTTACCTTTATATTTTTCAAACAATTGATTAAAATATATATATATAAAACCTGTATTCATGAAAATGTCTTTGATAAATTACATTTTTTTGTAAAATAATCTCCATGCTCAAAATATCTTAGTATTATGCATTAAAATTTTGTGAAATATTATATTTAATCATATTTTATAAAAAAATGCATTGATGTCTTAATCAATTTTGTGTTAAAATAGTGGTCACATATAGTAGTAACTTAAACTAATTTCTTTGTCTGTGAAAATCATTGACTATTTTAACAATGCTCATTCGAAATTGCTGTAAAATTTATGCAAATATTTAAAAAATTAGATGAACAGTAAAGACATATTGAATTCAGATTGAACACTTGTTGAATTCAGTTGCATACAACAACGAGCCAGTTGCCCAGCACATTGCAGGTTCAAGTGAATTTGTTTTGTATGCATGCCTGTGCTTGATTGTATTCAGTTTTATATTATTTTAAAAACAAATGATCATGGATTTTATTCGTTTATTTGACATGCTGCGCTATTGATTTGAATTCTTTTTCTTAGCTGCTTGAAATTCATATAATTTGATATTCTACATAGCAAAATTTTTTCCTCGTTTTATCTGGTACATATGTTTTTTTAAAAACAAATAGGATTAATTTGTTTTGACATGCTTTAATGCATTGAAATTCACTTAATTTGATTTTAACTGTATATAGCAAATGTTTACCTCATTTTTTTATCTCGTATAATTTTTACAAACCATCCAAATCCAAAAAATATCCATTTGATTTTTCTTCTATGCCTATCAGTCAGCTTACTAAAAGGCATATAATATATTAATTATTAGTCGAAGGGGAAAAATGCTATAGGGATAAAAAATTTTTACAATTATATTTGGCAGATCAAGTTAATTACTACTAGTTTCTTATTTTCCTAGGTGTAGATAATTTTTTTTTTTTGGTCTGTATGCATTATTCAAGTGTTCTATGTTTGATCTGAGTATGAGACCAGAAAAAAATTCAAGTTTTCTTAATACCCTTGATTCATAAAGTTATTGTTTTAATTGTACTATTTTTAATTATTGATTTCAATTCAATAAGTTATTGATTATTATTTCTTCAAAGCTTTGAGGTTTAAGTAAAGTTATTTCACCTGTGCATATTACAAAATGTTTAAGTTTATTATATTGTTTATAAAATAAGAGATCTCAGATGTGCTTTGAAATCAGTCCCCATTGATAATAATTGCAATTACTAAAATATATAATAATTTATTAAATTATTATTTACATAATTAATTGTTATAGTCGACAGTAGCATTATTTAAACTTCATTTACAAATTCAAATTTATTCTGTTTCAAGTATTGAATAAACTTGTTGATTTTTATTTTCTGTTCTTTATGAGGATATAAGATTTTTTCTTCAGTAATATTATTAAAATTGTATTTCCAAAATTCTGTTCATCTAGTTTTCAACATTTATTTTAACTGCATTTTATGGTTTAGAATATTTTATGAAAAAGTATATTTACATTGTTTAGCAATTAGCTTTTTTTATAATTCTAGTATTACATGCTTTATAATAGTTTCATAATCCACAGTGGGTATTGAATATTGTTTTAGTGCTTTTGAAATAAAAATTATTTAGTTAAAAAACTAGGGTGCTTTTATTAGATTTTTTTTGCTATACATAACAAAGTTAATACCTGTTTTTGAAATGTAACTGAAAGCTTTCTAGCATTATGTTCTTTAATATAAGAATAAAATTAAATAATTTTTAATGGGCATTTTGGCAGCTTTTTCTTGAGGGATTATAAATATTTAGTTCACTGGAATTGTTCAATTTAAGGTTATCTTTCAAGAATTGTAGTTTTTATTCTATTTAATGAATTTGTTTTAATTTATAGCTCATAATGTAAATTTCACTGTCTAAGATCGGCAAGTCCTTTTTAATAAATTTTAAACTTTGTAAGTTAGGAATTCTGCAACAATTTTTGATTAAAAATATAACTTGACTTTATTATTCAACATATTTTATTTGTGCTAATGTTTTTTTCCTCCATGACCCTATCCTTACATTTTTTGGTCCCTGGTGATCTACAAAATAACAAGTGTTAATTTTTGATTTCTGGTGGAAAAATAAAACTCAGTTTTCCACAGCGTTTTTTTTTTTTCTTTCGAACTCTACAAATCTGTTTTTTTTTTTAAACAATCCATAATTTTTATATTCTTTTCCTCTTTTATCAATTATGCAAAAACATGAAAAGCTTTCTAAGACTTAAAAATGTACATTGGATGCAATCAAAAAATTTTTTTTGTGTTTAATGAAAATAACTAACGTTTGTTAAAAGTAAATATTATAAATAAAAAATGTTTCGATTGAGTATAGATCTTGTATTTATCCTTTTTGAAACCTTTATTTTCATGTACTGTTGCTTTCATTGCATAAGTCTTAATTTAAGACCATCAGCACTAACAGCTTTTTTTTTTAAAAAAAAAAAACTTGATATCTAAAAAAAACTGTTTAATGCCATGATTGTAGAATATCCTATTTTACTGGCTTACAACTTGCATCTTCACACGCTAAGTCACACTAGTCAAATTAATATATTTAAACCTATTGTTTTCAAAATTAACTTTAATTTTTTTGTCACTTTTTTTAAACATAAAATTTGTTCACTTAATAACTTTGTGTTAATAGTATCATATTATGGATTCACAAACTTTTGTTTCTTTCCAACTTAAATTTTAATTTAAAAAACTGTAATGTTCTATAGCCATTTCCTTTCTGATGAGATAATTAAATACATAAATTAATTTCAATCCTAACCAAAAAAATCTTAATAAATACTACAAATTCTTCTAATTACAAGGAAATATTAAATATTTTTAAATCAATCTTTTGGTTATTTTCTGCTGATATTTGGGTAGCTCTCTGCTATAAAGTTTAAATGGTAGACTATTAGTTTTCCCCCCCAGATATATGAATGAGTTATTTGTTCAAAATATAATTTGAAGATTATATTTCAGCTTAGTATAAGTTTAAAGTATTATTTGAAATAAATTTTTCATTAATAATTCAACATTATGAAATATCATTCCCTCGCTCGCAACCCTTACCAGTTACAAATGCAAAAAATTTTAATGCTTTGTCGTTCAACATTAATACCTGTAATGCTGTTACTATGAATAAAATTGTTCTAAGTTTCTGGTCTTTAAATAGGTTTCATATTGAGCAAGAAATTTGAAACTCATATTTTATATTCCCTCACTCATAATGAATGATTCAAAATATTTCAAACCTAAGTAACTATTATTTGTATAAAAACGGTGCACATGTTCTGCAAAACCAACTCAAAAACTAATATCAGTAAATTGGGACAAGTTTTTTAGTGCATAAAAATGAAAAAGCAAATTGGAAGTTTTAAAATATCCTATAGTGAGATACATATTATTTTAATTTATTTATGGGGAAAAAAAACTTCAGAAGCAACTAATGCTATTCAACACTTAATGCAAGGTTACACTCTTTTGACGTCGATTACTAGATAATTTTTTTAAAACGCACTGTTTTTTATTTCCCATCATGGTAATAGTTTAAGAAAATATTTTAATGTATTCACAGGAATAAACTTCATAAGCAAAAAATGTTTATTTCCACATTCCCTAACTGAATGACATTCTTGAGACGCCTTTAAAAACATAAGAATCAATTACAAGTTAAAAAAGATATTCATAAGCAATTTTATTTTAAATTACTAAACCTAATTAAACTACTAATTACTTCCTAAAACAATAATTTTTACACTTAAGAAATCTCTGACATAAATCTTTATCGATGTTATCTTATCACTATTTGAAAATAGCGTATATGTACTGAGATTTACTAGTTCAATCACAAATCTTCAGTGTTAATAGTGTAAGATTATTAATTTTGCGCAATCAAACCTATCATTTTTATTTATTGTAATACAGCTGTATTATCTCATGTGTATAATTAAGAGAAAAAGTTTAACTAAATTACTCCAGACTAGGTTAAGCTGTAATATCCATATGCCTACATTAATATATATGAAAATTAAACCTTTCCATTTTGAATATCAAACCTAAACAATTTGTTTATTTCTGTTCATGTACTTATTAAATGAGGGAGCATTAAAGTTCCCATTCTTGCAGTCCTTGTGCTGAAATATTTAAGAAATTATTTTACTTTTTTAATCATTTATTTTATTAATGTTTTTTATTTTATTGTTTATTTTAACATGTGTTAATTTATTTTTTATAAGTTTATTTCAATGTTAACTCAATTCATTAAATATTTGAGAAATGTCTCAAGATTCTATTTCATTTCTTATATGCTTATTTGAATGTTTACTAAATTCAGTTTAACTTAAAAAACTATTGAGAAAGAAAAAAAGGTTGCAAGAAAAAAAATCAGATTTTTTACACATATTTATGAATACAAATGTAATTGTTAGTTGCAGCAATTGGTAAAATACCATAAATAAATAAATGTGGGGTTTATTTAAGAATTAAAATAAAATGAGAAATCAATTAAAAAAATTTTTATTTCTAAAAGCATTTGCAAAACATTTTTAGCACAAAATGGTATAAAAGACAGATATAAAAACCCTCTATAATATATACCTAGAACAAAATAACTTTGTATCTGCTGTATAATAGAAGAAAGTTCCAAAGAAAATCTCAGACTCTACACAACACTTTTTCCAAGAATCTGAAACAAAAATCGTGCACTAACTTAAATTACAGTACATTTTAAAAATAAAATCACTTTGAAAACATCATAGCAACTGAATTTTTGATGAAAATTTTTCTACAAATTATGTATTAGATAAAACTATAGTTGGGGTTACGACAAAACCTTAAGTCAGAAGGTTAGCTTAATATCTAGGCTTTTTCAATAATAAAAAGTAAATTAAATCAACAGAAAACTTGCCCAGGAATAAAAAAAGTTTTTCAGAAATATTCTAAATATATATATGTATATACAAAGGAATTAATATAAGGAACGATTTAGAGATAGATATTTCAGATTTTAGTCTTCCATTTATGTGCATTATAAAATTACGGAAATGAAGCTTCAGAAAATGTAAAGCCTGTTTTAAATTATAGATAAACGCACAAATAAAGGGAATTCCTAAAAGCATGTCAAATCATTCCTTGGAATGTAAAAGCACATATTAAACATTCACAGCACAAGATAATTCTACTATATTTTACAATAAATTAATTCGACTTTAATTAAAAAAAAATCCTTTATTCCTTTCATTAAAAATCCTTTAATTAAAAAAAAACAACAACATCAGTTTGTATCTTAATTATACTTTTTGCATTTAATTATATGAAAAAAACTTTTAACACACATTTCCTAAGTACAGATTACATAATTTAATGATTTTATTGGGTATACATAATTGTTTATTAGAATTAATAAATTAAAAGTAGACAAATAAATTATTCCAATAACGAACAAACAATTACAATGTGCATGCACATTTCATTAATATATGTTAATACATATAATATTATCTTCCATCTTCACTACAAAATCATCTTTACTAGTTTATTTGTATCATAATCTGTTAACAAAATTTAGAGTACTGAAATATTTTTTACTTATACATTCTTATGGGAATATGTATAGTTTCTGATTTATATTTATTAGAGAAATAGTAAATTTTAAAGCACAACTTAATTTCATAATTTAAAAAGAAAAAAAATATTTGAAACTTAATTTTAATGTATAAAATTTGCAAACTTCTCCCTGTAGGTTTAAGCTATAGCTCCTTGATAAACTCTGGATAGTACTGAAATCAACAGATATAGAACCGTCCGAAAAATCAGAGGTCTAAATACTGAAATATCAGATATCTGAAAATACTTATTGGTCGCCAAGACCATGGAACCAAGTTATAAGCTACAATAATACACCTAGGTGAAAAAAATAAATATCTAGGTCATAATAATAACAATACATCCAGTAGTATACTGAAATCATTAACAATAACACAAAAAATTAAAATGATAACATTATGACTAAAACAATGATAAGTATCTTAATAGGGGAAAAATATCATTCGGTACCAAAGATATTGACAGATGTTAAAATAACATAAATTATTAAGGTTGGAAAGCCTAGAAATTTATGATTAAATATTATATTATATATCATAAAAAAATTTTACTTTAAAGAAATCATTAGGCGTGTCAATTTAAACTAAATGAAAACTATCTAAGTAAAAAAAATATCTGAATGACAAACTTTTAATAATAAATTCTGATATTTTATAACTTGAGGGATAAGCAATAATCATTTTAAATATTAATGAAAAAAAACTTATAATTTAATTACCTCTTATGACTAAAACCAACCATTGCTCCTTCCATCTCCACCTGCATCTGAAAGGTAAACAAAACAAAAAAAAAAGGATTTAATGCTTATTATTGCACGCTAAATAATAATAATGCTCTTTTAAATATATATATTTTATTATAATAAACATTCTATTCTGATTATTAATAATAAAACAGTCTTCTGTTTAAATAACATAGTTCTGAACCAAAACAACTGGTTTTATCAGTTGCTGAAGTAATTTTTTTGTTTTTATAACAAAACTCCCATATATATCAAAATTAATGACGCGAACAAAATTTATAAGAGCAATTTAAATTTTAATATATATAATTATTCATGTAGCCTACATTAGTGCTATATCTACAGTAACTTCTCTTCCTGTTAGTAGTTTTATCTCTTTTCTAATGCATATAAACTTAAATTTAACAATTTGCACATGGATGTGCACAACAAAATTAAGCAATCTAAAAATTTACATATTGCAATTTAAAACTTTACGTTTTGGGGACATAACAGAAAAACGTAACAGCACAGCATTATTCAAACCTTTGAATACTGCATTACAGACACGTGTAACATTTAAGCAATGAATGCAGGGAAAAACTAATGGCACACACTATAGCGATATATATGGGGTATTAGATAAACAGTCAAAGCAAAACAATTAATTAAAACAGAAAATATATTAGAAATTTATTAGTTGTAATCACAAACAAAAGTTTAATGAAAATGATAAATTACTTACTTCACTGCATTATTAATTCACAGTTTCGCGTTCTCCAGTTTCAACGGAAAATAACAAATAATGATGGTTGTAAAGCTTTGCAGATTCCCGCCACAGCACAGGGTCACAAGACAGTACATGGCATGTTGCGCACGCACAATTTTATTCTGACGTCATTGCTTAGAATCACGTATTCCCGAGAAAGAGGGAAAAAGTTGCATATTCCCCGTCTTAAGGATTGGGAACATTACGGTTTGGAATCGTGCGACCGGGTTGCCTCTTCATTCGAACTATATTTCTCGGTTCTTTTTTTGAAGCTCTATCGCCAAGGAAATTTTTAAAAAAAAAGCCATAGTTTAAGCGCCCTATACTTAGTGCAATATATATAATCTTACCATGCAGAATTATCAGCGCTTTAGAACAGACAAATAACTTAAATATTTTAATAATTATTAAACTTTTTTAAAAATCGCCAATTTGACAAAATTTTTCCACCCAGATGAAAATGATCAAAATCACTGCCTTAATTCTGAGTTTTTGCAAATGTTTATGAGCCCAAGTAATGCAGCAGTTATAAAAATAGCATATGATTCGCAAAAAAGCATCATTTCATATTACGACGCAGCTTTCGAAAAACAGACTTAAACAGAAAAAATTTATTTTTACATGTCCGAAGTCAGGGGTCCGTTTAGAAGAAATTTGGGTCCATTAACGGACCTTCACAAAATATCTTTTCATAAAAACGGACCCTTCACAAAGTATTTTAACTTTAAAACGGACCCTTCACAAAATAATTGATCCTTTAATCGGACCTTTCAAAAATTTGTTTAGCTTCATTATTATTTTGTTAATCAATAAACCCTTCCCAGGAAGGGGGGGGGGGAAGGAAAGACAGATGTAAACGAACTAAATTTTGTGTTCGGCAGACGCTTCTTCCTTTATTCGTCCGAAATGAATATTCTGCGTTCAGCAGTATAGGCTAAATACCAATATTTGTATGTTGCATCTCTAATTTAGTAGCTGCCAGCTGCTTATTTTATAAAATTTATTTTTTTTAATTATAATTTTACAGTGTTGAGCATAATCTTGAATGTCTTTACAATTGAAAAGCTCTTTGAAAAAGTTTTTTTGCAATAACGGACTCTATTTGCACAAATTCACAAAAGCGGTTCCTGGTTGAAAGAATGTGACTTGACGTTTATTTTATATTCACAAATTACGAGTAATTTTTTCACAATTTTACAAAAACGGAACTTTCACAAAATGTCTGGACAGACCCCTGGAAGTTAAAAACTTGAACAGCTTAATGATTCCAGATTTAGAGCTTAATCAAATACATTAATCGAGTGGTTCTAGCAATAAATTAAATTACGAAAACATATATAGAAAAATTTTTTTGCTTAATAAACATACCCTTTTGTCTATGAATTTGTATTGTTTGCCTCTTATGTTAACTGTGCTCAGTAATTGCTTCACACACAGTATGCAAATTGCACTTCTAGTAGGTGTGTAATAATTCAGAAAAGGGCTCAAGAAACACCTTTTCTCTTCTCATCAACATGTGAGGGTGCAAATTATTATAATTAAGCGCTCTGTCTTGGCGATAAGCTTCTACCTGAATCTATCGAAACATATAACGTTAATTTATGCTAGGATTAAATTCGAGATATACTGGAGTCAGGATATTCACAACTAAAATAAAACATATTTACTGGTAGCATTTAGGCATTGTGTGCTTCACTTAATCTTAAAATATCAGTGTTGGGTCACCAACACTGATTCTTAAAATATGATGATTTAGGAAATATGATCATGAAAGTTTAGTAAAGAAAGAAAGTAGTAAGAAGATTAAGTAAGTAAGGACTGGACAAATGTATACGGGGGCAAGTGTCTTTTAATTCTCATGGGGGGGGGGGCATCAAACATACACCGGGCAAATGGATTGCTGAGCAGTGGCACTTGGTTGTATATAAAACTTAGCTAGGGAGCTTTCAAACTTATTTTAAATTTGAATGCCCTTTGTCATCTAAAACGGACGAAAAAAAAGTTGTTTATACTTTTAAAAATCGTTTTTATTTTAAAATTACAAAAGCAAAAAAAAAAAAAAAAAAAAAAAAATTTACAATGAATAAAAATTTACTATAAACTGAGAATAGCAGAATTGACAAACAATAGACGAACATTAATTGACATATCCCCAGTACTACACCCTTGTTTCAGGCGAACTGCCTTTTTTTTTATTTCAGAAAATGTCTTACTGGATGATTGAAAGAGGAGGAATAGTCACAAAGGTTGCTTTGAGCGCAGTTGACCAACCCTACGCAAGAGGGGATAAGATGTAGAAGCGCAATCCACCAGGTTTTAGAAAACCATTAGCGCAATTCGATATCATCGACGAGGGTCAAGCGCAACCAGAAAGACTTAGATCCAATAATAAACTCAGATGAAAGGTAAAAAAATTGAATCCTTTAATGTCAATTCTACTTTTTAAGTATTTTGCAATATCTCCAGAATTTTTAAAGCGAATCAAAAACTTTTTGCATACAATTTTAAAACTCGATCAATAATGGTACCTCCAAGCAAAATTTAGAAAAAATGTTAATCACTTGTGGGTATTTCACCATATCTCCAGATACCCTCAAAATAAATACAAAACTTTTTGCAAGCAATTGTAAGACTCGTCTGTCCAAAGATGATATCAGGCAAATTTTTAATTTTTATTTACAATTTAATTTAATAATGGCCGAAAGAACTGTGCAAATTTTTAAGTAATTTTACTAGGAGCGGGGAAAAAAACGGTATTAACATTTTTTAATGCAACCGTTCGCGCAAATTAATCAGCAAATTTAAGGTATATAAACCTTAAACCATTAGGATCGCATCTCCATACGTTAAAGATCTAATCATAAGATCAAAAGTTATTAAGGTGATGATTTTTATATTTTGCGCACTGTAAAAAATGTCCAAAATTGAATAAAACTAAACACCCTATAAATTTTGATCTAAAGATTGGACTCTCCCGTTCTAAAATACTATCTTAATTGCCCAAGGTTTAGACCTTAAATATTATATTCATGGTTAGGAACTGCTAGCGTTATTTTAGTTTGCATAATCGAACGTAAATCTAAACTTTCTTAGAATAAACATACTTCCTTTTGACTGAATTTGAATTTTAAAAAAACTACAAAAACCATAGTGAAACTCCATAATTCAAATATAATTGCAAGAACAAAACTTTTTATAACAATTTTTATTTTAATTAATAATGATCATAAGGGTAATGGGTGTTAAAAAAAATCTGCCAACACAAAATGTGTATTCATTCAGATATTTTTTTCCCTTTCATTTCAGCATAAATTTTTAATTATCTTCCTCATTTACCAATAGGAAGAAGCTTTTAATTATAATTAAATATGATATTTTATTCTTCTCTGTACTATAATACACAGTTAAGAACTTTAAACAATTAATGCAAAAAAAAAAAAAATTAAAAAATAAATAAGGAGAAATAAACTAATTTGATACGCATTTTTTAATTCATGTTGCTTCTGCTTCATTATCAAAATCATAACAAGGCACAAAATGGTTGTAATCAACAACAAAAAATAAAATCTTACTAATTAAGAAATTTCTAAAGATCAACTTTCAATAGCTTTCAGAGAATACCTGTATGCCATCAAAAACAAAACACTTCAATTATTTGTTAATTTATTTTATAAACTTAGAAAAAAATAATTTGTAATCTAAATTCCTTTAGTGACAAAGCTAATGAGTTGTTTTGTTTTTACTTTCATTACAGCATATACATTGAAACTAATAAAGCAATTAAGAGATAATGAGTGATAATTCTACATTATTACAGTTTTGCTGTTATTGTTTCAATTCGGACAAAAAGTATCGTATGATTTATGTCTTAAAACTTTAAAATTTTTATTTGAAGATGTATAAAATTCTCATAATTGAACAGGACCAATATGAAACATAATCTAAATTCTTACAGTTAATCTTCAAGCAAAAAGTGAAGAAAAAAAATCTATTTATGGATTAGTTGAATGTCTTAAAATAAAATGAACTTAAATTTTAAAAACATAAGTTACTCTTATTAATGAACATGGCTAGATTTAAGACAAAATTTAAATTTTTACATTTTCATTATTAACTATTGTCTATTTATTAGTTATTAAATGTTTAATCTGAGCCAAAAAGAAAACAAAAATTAATCTGTCCTGTCTTGTTTGTATATAAATGAAAAACTTGTACTGAATGTCTTAAAAATTTTAAAACCATGAGTAATTTATCATGAATAAAAAGTAAAACACGTATAAATGGACCTGATAAATGACAAGGAAGAAACGTTAGGAAAAGGAATTCAAAAAATGTCTCTCAATATTCCAATATCAATATTAAACAGATCATCAACCAAATAAACCATAACTCTGTTTTGTTACATAGAACATAGCATTTGTTATTAAACTGAATATTGAAATTATATTTCTAAATACAAGGTGCTCTGTAAAGATGTTCCCTAACATATATTCTTAAAACCATTTTTAAAAAAATTCAAACATGAAAGTACGCACATCGGGGGTCAAAAATTATTTAGGCAAAGAAAAAAAAGCAATGCAAATCTGTCAAATCACAGTTTAGGACGTCCTAAACTTGTTTTGGACAGAACACGCAGGTTTTACTGTCTTAAAATGTCCTAAACAGACTAAAACTGTCTTAAAGTGTAGTAAAAGGTAATTAATAAGGTACAATCTGTCATTAGTAAAAGGTAAAAATTCTACATGTGTAATTATTGTTCATACAATAATTACAGATATTAATAAATATTTGATACTTTTTATACAATTTGCTTTAACTTATTAAAGGAAAATAATATAATATAATAGGAAAAGATTTCTAACTTTTGAAGCTCCACAATTCATTGGACAACAAAAGTGAATACCTTATCCTTTAAATATAAATAAATATGCTTTTAATACTGTTAAATTATGTTTTTGCATAAGGATAAATAAAACAATATTAAAAATAATAATAAACTTTTTTAATAAAATGAAAACTTGTCTTCATTTTGTTTCTTGTACAAAAATTAATCTTTTTTTTTTTTGCACAATTTTTTTTTGATTTGTGACATAATTTGAATAAAAGGGTTTTGGGCAGGACTTTTTAAACTGTGTAATCCATTTTTTCCTAAAACTTACCAACTCTGAGCAGATGTAATGAACAACAAGAGAGATTTTATAGAAACAAGGCTACAATTATTAGAAACCTTCAAGTTTCCTTACCAAGGAACTGAGGGGAATTAATTATTGACTATGTCAATAAAACCTGCTTTGATGTTAATTAATTACATCCATATTCCGCCTCTGTAATTTGCCCGATTTTTTTTTCTCTCACTTAAATATTAATCTGTGATTCATTAATGTGTATACTTTTATGCTTTGAACTTCAAGGTTTCTAAAAATGTAAACTAAGCTTGGTCACATCAGATCACCTTGGAACATTGATGATATGCTGCAATCTTATGATATTTGAATATAAGAGAGCTAAAAAATTTCCCAACTTAAAATTTAAGAAAAAAAAAGACAAAAACAATAAATATGTAACAGAAATTACCAAATAAATATGAATTTCAAACAATATCTCCAAAGAAGGCAATGATTTTTTATTCACATAGCAACAAGCTAGTTTTGTTCTAGTTATACAATAGTGAAACAGTACTCCACAGCAAAATCTTTATATAAATTTGAATAAGGAGCTCAACAGTGAAAGGGTTAAATGATGAATGGTCAACCTATAACCCACTAAGATTTATTTAAAATGTATTTAAAAAAATTTAAGAAAATTTGATTTTAAGAGTCTAATCAAATTTTTTAAATTTCATACTCGTGCCACACGTTACTGAATATAACACTACCAGAAAGTGGCTCTGCTGATAATTGTTTAACAACATAAGACAGTGTAGATATTTAGGTTGGGTTTTAGGTTCAATGGTTAGAGTTCAATTTCTATTATGAACATAATAAAATCAAAATATCAATAAACTCCTAAAAAAATAAAACTTTGTTAGACTCTACAAGAACTAATTGTAATGTACTTGACATGTAATAAGATCTATAAATTCGAAAACCTAAAAAATTATTGGAACTAAATGCTGGAGGAAAAAATTGCCTTAGAATAAAATAATTTTTTATTCATTAATTTTTAAATTAACTTTTTTGTGAAATTGTCACATTTACCACTTTTAGAACTGATAATTATTATGAATTGGAAATCAAAAATTGAAGATGAAATAAATTTGAAAATGTTAACCATTTTAACCCTTTACCGTATTGAAATTTGAAGAGATAAATACATAAATTTTAAATATTTTTAATAAGGGCTTGAGGTTATTTGAGTTACATTTAACAGTAAAAAAAAAAAAAAAAAAAAAGATGGTTTATTTACCACAATATCTAATGCTGCTGTAGTATCAGCGATATTGAATCATAACTATCTCTGTCATTTATTTTATAGAATGACAAACATTTCAGGAGAGAACTTCAAAGAATAGATAAAATCTAATTGAGTTAAAATAGAGAATGAATTGCATCAAATTCAATGATAAATAAGAATGATGCATTTATTGAAAGGTAGTGGTAATCAATGGAAAGACTCAGCATGTTTTTGAGTTCAATAACATCCATTAAAAAATCTTTCACAAGAAAATAAACAATTTCATTTTTACTATCTGGGTGTTAATGCAGTTTAGTCATGACTTGGTGATAAACAAACTGATAAACAAGCACAAATATCAGAGAGCAGGTGGTTATTCATACTGTGTAAATATTAGATTATATACCAACTGCTGAATCAAATTTTAATAATAAAAAAAGTGAAGATTAGCTCTAAAGAAGAAAAATAACCATCGCAACTCTCTAAATCTACTATAGCGGGAATCATTAAAAAATAACAAAAATTACTCAAAACCAGGGAGACAACTCAAAAACCAGGGGATAAATTTTGCAAAATATGTTATGATAGATTTATTTCATAACAAATACAATATTACATATTTAAGAAAATAAAACAAAATCTTTCATAAACTACATTTTGCACATAAAAAAAAGCAAACAAAACAAACAGGACCTGTCCACACTTAATGAAACCTTTTGGGACTAGTTGTAAATTAAATTATAAAAACGTTGATAAATTATTAATATATGTATGTATGAACAATAATACAGGCAAAAGAATAACAATTTATAATTAAGGATGTTACTAATTTAAGAAGTAAGCATAATTTTGGCTAAAATTTCCTGAAAAAAAAACATTAAACAATTATTTACGTACATGCTACAACTGTAACACGTAAATTAAACTACTTTTTTTATAAACACAAAACAAAATGTACTTTCTAAAAAAATATCATTACATAAATAAAAATTTTTGAATTAACACAACTAACAGAAAAGTAGAGTATATTTTAAGACATATTTTGTTATTCTACCCCCCACCCCCCTATCCTTTGCAACAAACTCTAACCATATTATATTTTCTAATTAGAAAAATCCCCAAACCTAAGAAATTAGAGTAGAAAAATTAATAACTTATATAATTAATAACCAATCAAGTCAATTTTTTTTTAATATTAACAGTTGCTATATTTGAGATTAAATTCATTTCTTAATTTATTAAATAGAAAGGAAATAACTCAAGTTATTTGAAATCAAACAATAAAATGTTCAAAAAAAATTTCTTTTTATATAAGATAACTGATAAACTATGTTGATCATGATTTTGCCAAATAGTGTATGAACATTTGAACTATATATTCCTTTTAAAGCAATATATATGGTTAAAATGTGGTTGAATCGCATAGTGAATTTGTCAGCACAATAAATTAAAGATGTCAAAATAATTAACAAAAAGGAGAGTTATTTACAAAATAATTTCTAAAAATTGCATCTATGTTTTATTTATCGATTTATGACGATTCAGTCTCCTTATGCTGCATTAAAAAGTATATAACTAGTTAAAAACAAATTATTAATAACACTTGTTTTCTACAGGGCTTTAAATTAAAATCATAACCCCTAAAATGTGCGGCTCGATCTACAGAAACAATGTAAAACACAATACAACATGAAGATACAACAGTCTCTAATTAAAAGCATCGTACGATTTACATAATAAAACAAGATACGTCATATGATAATGAATAAAAAAAAATGTTTAAGCTGAAAAGAGATAAAAAATCTGGCCTTAGTGCTTCTTAATGTAATGTTATGCAGCTGATTTGGTGTTCCTAGAATTAACATAAACACTGCGAGAGAAAAAATCATTATAATCAATAAAAGTTCGCATGATATCTATCCCATTTCAAGACAGAATAAATTGCATTGTGCCGGTATGACACCGAAGAAAACAATAAGATAACCTACTGACAAGATAACTTACCTTTAACCTTGTTTACTTTCTAAATTTGGTCATCCGATTTTGATCACAGTTTATAATTATTGAAACAATACACACACACCCAACACCATAAACTTGCCAAATTAGAAACTGTAATCAAAGCAATATATTGAGAATGACTAATAAGTTGAATAACCAACTCGAGCTGTCAATATCCGTTTGCTTTTCTAACACACGAACCAATGGAGACGAATTTCAATAACAAGACAGGACTCTTGCTATGAAAATATGGCTTCCATAAAGAGTGCAGGGTTGTTCTAATTGAAGTAGATTGAAATACCGCCAAGGATCTCTTTAGTCGCCAAGAGCAGGATATCGAACACAGATCGAATAAACTATACTTCCTTCTTTTTCGACTTCCGCCACAGTAGCTTTCATTTTTTTTTTTTTTTTTAGGCCTGTCAGAATTTTAGATATACGCCAAGAATAAATTTAATAATCCTAAACTTATTCATATCTGTTTATTTATGTTGTTAACAAATATGTTTTTAAATATTTCATGCATAATAAAACCAAAAAATTAACTCATAAAAATTTTAAAATGCGTACAATTTTATTTTAATTAATTATAAATATTTTTTATTCGCATAGACATAAAGCTTAAAAATTTTGGATCGATACAAAAACTGATTTGAATATGCCTTAAATATTCATTTCTTATTATTTCTGTCAAATAAATTAAAAATATGTTTATTATTACTACAGATAAATATAGAACTTAAAATTAAATACATATATACAATAAAATACAAACATTTAAAATAGTAAAACAGAAATGATTTCTTTAATGAAAAAACTTAGCATAAAATGTTTTGAATTTATTCAAATATGGAAATGAATAAACTAAAAAATAATTTTCTGATTATTTATGTTGTTAAATAAATTATAATATGTTTATTTTTATTTTTTATAAAATATCAAACAATAAAATAAAATAAAGAAAGTAAAAATCGAGCAAAATAGAAGTTCATTTACGTTATGGACTTTTCTAAATAAAATTTGAATTAAAAATACAGGGATTTTTAATTTATAATATGAAATGAATATTTATTTTTGAATTTCGCTTTATTAAGATTACTTCAAAGGTAATTTTAATTTACTATTTGTATTAATTTTAACTGAGAATTTTCGTTTTTTGCATATAAATAAAGAAAATTAAAAAATTTGATAAAAAAAAACTTTTTTGTTTCTATTAAATAAAAAAGAGTGGAATATATATATATTTTTAATAAACATTATAACCAATATTTCTTCGACTGAATGATTTTTGAAACAACTTGTTGATTGTAACTAAATAACTATCAGTGTTATAATTAGTAACTTGAATATAACTAACTTTTATTCTAAACACAGCTTAAAATACGTATTTAAGAAAATGGACACAAATGCGCCTTTTCAAAGTTAAACCCAAGCAGTGGGGGGAAAAAAGTATTTTTATTCAGAGAAAGTACGTTATTCGCGTCTGATTTCGTAATTTAAAATATCGGCTGCACTTATTAATTAGTATATTTGAGGTCACCCCCTTGAGCCACTAAAATTGAGTCCTAGAACGTGAATATCCGATTATTAGATCAAAAATAATTCTGGGTGATCCATTTTTTTTTTGCGCACTGTTCATTGTTAGAAATTTCTCGGAAAAAGTGGTTAAATAAAACTTTCTTTGCTATTTCACCATATTCAGACAAAACAGTCAAATAACCGTAAATAAGATGGTATACAGACTGTTAATTGTGAGAAAAACCGTTTATTAACTGCTTTTATTTAATACGGTTTAAAGTTATCCAACTAAGTTATCCAACCATTTAGTTCTTGGCAACTGCGTACATATTATAGCCAAAAGGGCTAATCTGTCAGTTTCATGACCGACTGAACTGGGGTTCGAATCCCAGCTTTGACACCACAATATTTCTGCATTCCCTTTAACACATGAAGAGTTTCTAGTATCCTGCACTCTCCAATGCCAATTATCTCACAAAATCTTGTTAAATATCCAGTTAAATATTTTTTTTCATGATTTTGAAACCATGCTAATTGTAATTGGTTAAGAAACCGTAAAGGTAAAAAATGTTCTTAACCGTTAACTCCACAGTTAAGCAGATGGACCGACTGCTGTCAGTTATTTTATCGTAATTTAAGAATGAAGGTTCTAACATTGTAACGAGTGCAAGTAATCCGATAGTGGGATGATTTTCCAAATCAACATTAAAATGCTAGTACTCATAACAATGTGCTTAAAACGAATTTAAAATGACTAGCTTTAGTCTGCTGCGAATTCGAAAATAATTTTTTCCTTCTATTTAAATGAGCCGTATTACTCAAAAGAGAGAAAAACAAAAGAAAATTTTTTGTGTATAAAAAATAATAGATAAACAGGTTCCTAATCTTTATTCAAAAAAGTGAAAAATGAATATAATTTTACTCTATTCTCTTTTTTTCTTTTTTTTAAAGCAAACGTGTGGGCATTAGTCAAATTGCCTTCTTTCTCAAAAAATTTAAACTGCTACTTTAGAAATACTGCTATACACTTCAAAAATAATAATATTGTACTTGTTTATCTCAAACCTCGTTATCTCGAAAACCTCTTTATCTCGAAATTTCTAAAATTCCCTACGTTTACTGTCAAAAATCAATATATTTTCCATGTTTAGGTCGAATTTTTTCTTGAAAACCTCCGTTTCTCGAATTTCTAATAATAGAACACAAATGTCAAAACTTTCTTTATCAATAGAACTCGTAGACAGAGATGAATTTCGCGAATCCACCGGAAGTAGGGATGAACAGGTTGGGGGTGTTTCTTGGGATTTCAATCACTATCCCCGCACTTCCTTAACTTTGCTAGAAAGGAATACGATGATTCTGGCAGTAAGTGAGGGGTTAATGAGCAGTGACCATCAGGGGTTAGCTTTTCAAAATAAATAAGAAAGTTAAGAATGGAAATTCATTTTGACCTCAAAATTGCAACCAATGACTCAAAGGATAATTAAGAGTTTTAAAGTGAACTATAGAAAACAGTTGGTATGCAAACTTGTAGATGCCATCGATGCAAAAAATTAGTAGCTATAAGAATTACTGTTTTGCCTGGAGATATGTGTCTCTAAAAACTATCCAAAATGGTTTCAAAAAGCTGGTTTTAAGAATAGCTGTGAAGATGATGAATAAGGGGTTGAAGGCATCAGTAAAGAAGAAGAAAATGTTAACGCTGGAAATGCAGTGCCAGATTTGTCAGAATGGAATGCAATAAAATCTGTATTTAAAGTTGACCTTAATTTTGAAGATTTTTACAAGTCGACAACTGCCTGGCATTGACAGATGAAAAAATTATAGATAATGTCAAAGGAATATCAGATGAAGAAGCCGAAGATCATATTGATGAATCAAAAGTGAATGCAAAAGAAGTAGAAAAAGCTGTAGAATTCTTATAAACTGCTCTTGAATCCCAGGAAAATGTTGGCCATGAGGAATTTGCGATCTTTCTAACCTCAAAGGAATAATCGAAACAAATAAGGTTATACGTCAAAAATCTTGGAAATTTTTTTTTTTCAGTGTTAAATGTATGTTAAAAAAAACTATTAAGTGAATAGATGTATGTGGTATAATTAGTTTAAAGAAATGTCTATATTTTTCTACTAAAAACAACTAAAGCACTTTTAACAGAATTTCTTAATTAAATTTAATTTTTTTAAAGTACCTGTATAACTCGAAGCCTCTTTATCTCGAATTTTTCGCCTTTCCCGTGAAATTCGAGATAAACAGGTTCGACTGATAATAATAATAATAATAAAATTAAAAATAACGATTTTTTGTTGACCCCACATCTTTCATCGCCTTATTTCTCATCTTGCCGCTTAATATTGAATCAACATTGAAGAAAATGAATCGATCTCTTTTTTGTAACAATAAAATTTTAATACTTTTCGAGATGTAATTTAAATTTTTAATCGCTTGGATGATCTCATTACCTCCTCCCAACCTCTGCATGTCACATTGTATCATTTTTTTTCTTCAAATATCTTTTCAAATATCTAAATAGAGATGTATTAGTGACAGTTTATATAGGGCTACTAACAGCGTCGAACAGGTCTTAAAACCAGAATTAAAAATGCAAGATGGATAGAATAATCGAAAGATGATCAAGTAATGTTCACATACTGTAATGATCACATGCGTCAAAGTAAAACCGTGAAGCAAACTTTTTAAAAAATTATTAAAGTTTAATTTTTTTTATGAAATAAAATAAAATAGCTATTTATCTTAAAAATAGCTATTAATAATATAACCGCGAATGCATTCTTTTACGTTTCGTCTTTAACAGTATCAAATAAAGATAAATAAAAACTTTACTCCCTTTTCTTACAATTAATTTTTCATAAAGTTCGGGTTATTTTACTTATCTGAGAAAAAAAAAGGAAAATATAATAGCTAAAATTATTATAAGTATTTCACATTTACAAGGTTTATTTAAGCGCACTTCTCAAAAGGGGAAACAATTTACGTTAACCCTTTGACGCAGAATTTTTATTTGACATATTTTTCATACTTTTTTTATTATTTTGCCCTAATTTAGGTCAAAATAAGTGAAAAATATTACATTTAGAATGTTAATAATTTATGCTCATGAAATATTGCAAAAAACATCGGTGTCTTTTTCTGCATGAAAGGTAAAATCTTCCAAACAACAAATTTTCAAATTCGTACTTATTTGCAGATATATTTACTATAAGAGAAACTGTTATTCGTCGTAGAAATTTCTTTCATTTGAGAAATTAATGATTGATAAATGTTTAAATATAAATTTTAAAAAAATTATTTTCAAACTACATTTTTATTAATTTAATATTTTAATACAAATATAATAATTATGATAATCTAACAATTTTTTAGTAACTATTAGACCGTTTTTAATAATTTAAAAATACCAAAATATATTTCTCCTTGTAATTAGAGCGTCAAAAAAAAAGGGGGGGGGGACACCAGTGTCCCATCTGCGTCAAATGGTCAACAACAGCTAATTCTAAATTCTATTACTATTTACGTCATATGCATTAAATTTTCACTTCAAATGCAAACTTTTTCTAATTAAATAAAATCAAAACTAATATTTTTTTCATAGAATCGTCAGGTCATTCTAAATAAAAAATTTATGAGAAAAACAGAGTTGCTTACGTTCTATTTTTTTGAACATTTTGAACAATCCTATGCATCACGTGTAAACAAATGGCATTTTAATAAAGAAATATTCAATCAACACCTTTAAAAAAATATTTATTTTTTTGCTATGAGAAAAAAATAATTTTTTAGGTATTGATTAAAAATGCTTGCAATAATTTATGTTAAGTCGTAGTGGCTCAGGGTTAAGAGCTTTCGCCTTCCGATGAGTAGGCCTAGGTTCGAATCCCAGCGGTGGTTGGTTATTATGAATTATGCTCTCGGATCGCGCTAACCAGTGCCGACGTAAAATATCCTCAATGGTAGACGATTAATGGAATAGAATCCCCTCACCATAGGGCTAACTGAAGCGAATTTTGTGGTTTTCCTCTTCATATAACTCCCAAATTTCTTCAAAAAGTCTTCTAGTTTGGTTCAATACTTGATCCAAGAGTTCCCTTGTCTTCTGGGTTGCGTTCAAAATGACAAGGGTACGGCATTGACAGTCGTAAACTCAAAATTGGGTCGGCTGTTCAACGCCAGTTATAATATATAACATTATTTATGTTAATTCCCTTAATTTGACAGAATTATAAATTTAATTTAAACTTTTAACTGCGAGTTAATTAAAGCTTAATTAATTGTTGTAAGAGCTTAAAGTTTAGATTTGTCTTATGCTCTCATCTTTTGAGAACTGCCCTTTTGAAGAACTGCAAATGTTAAAATTTCCAATTACTTGTTATATCTCATATTTTCGAAATGTCAAGAGAAAAGATTAATGCTTCTAAATATGCTTTTCCCCGCTCACTAAAATAAATTAATTTTGAGAGACTTCTACTTTTAATTTCTTTATTTTTTTCTGATTTTTCATAAATAATGAATCGACATTTTTTTTTTTAAATTTAGTATAGGAATCTCTAGTTTTTCCCTATTTCAAATTTTTTTTTTAAACGTCAAAAACTGCAAACCCATCAAAGAAATATAATTAAAAAAACTTCTTTACGCGAACTAAACAACATTTACTGCTTACTTAATTAGTATGGAAACCTTTACTTTTTAATTTTTCCAGATTTCAAACAAAAAGGAAATAATTACAAACAATTTTAATTAATTATTTTGTTATTTCGAAAAATAACAGCAACTTCCTTTTAACGCATATACCTCATCAATTTGTAAAAGACATTTTTTTTAATGTTTTAAAATAGAAAATAAGGTCATTTTTTTTTAAAACTGGAACAAAAATAAGAGTATGGAGGTGCGTCCATATAATTTAGATTTTAGACTTTTTTTCCGCTATTCTGACATTGTATGATCGTAAAATAATAATTACTTTGCAATATACGAAATATTTGTTTAACTTAAAAATTAATTTAAGCGCTCGCTTTATGAATAAAATAAAAATTAAAAATGGAAATTTTCTTTGTATAAAATGATTTAAACGTTAAAATAATTATCAATTATAATTAAGTGAAATGCTTCGGGTAAAATACTATTGAGCAATTTTTTTTTTCAAAGGTGACATTTCTGCTTCAAATTGTTCCTTAATTATTGTTTCCTGATAAATACACCACTACTGAATGCTTTCTAGGTTGCAGGTGCTCCATAGGTCTGAAATTTCCCCTGCACAGTTGGAAACTTTCGTAAAAAATGGTTAAATAGCAATTTTATTGATATTTTACCTTATCCAAGCAAAACAGTCAAATAACAATAAATAAGATGGCATTCAAACTTTTAACTGGGCGTTCATTAATTGCTTATACGGTTAAACAACCAGAATTTTATCGTACCAACTAAATTCACCTCATAAAACCACTTTGATCCTTGCTTATGCATACATATTATAACCGAGAGGGCTAATCTGACGGTTAAATCTGACGACAGAACGGGGGTTCGACCCCAACGTTGACACCAAAATATTACCTCCTTTCCTTTTAACACATACAAAGTTTCTAGCGTCATGCTTTCCCCAATTTGTGACCCTAGGCAGTTAGAATATGTTTATAGATGGCAGCACCAAAAAGTTGCTAAATTATCTCCAATGTCGAGTTAAATTTATTTTTTGCTGCTTTGCAACCACGCTAGTTCCAAATGGTTAAAAACCGTATAGTTTTGCATTTATAGTTTTTTAACCTTAGTAGTTACAAACGGTTTCAAGACAGTAAAGGTTTGAAAAAAAAACTGTCTTTTACCGTAAACTTTACGGTTAATTGTATGGACGGACTATTGCCGGTTATTTCAGCATAATTTGAGAATGGAAATTCTAACTGTGTACATGCATACGTTCTAACTGTTTAACAACAAAGAAGCACCTTTAAGTCGTGGGAGTTTTCACAAAACACCTCTCCTCAACAATTTCAAAATAACTCGAGGCCTTCAAACATTTAACTGACATTCAACACTTAAAATACAGCAAACAAACTGCACATAACATAAATTAAAAAAAATTCTTTCTTTTAAAACTATGCTCTTGATGACGTTTGATATGTCAACCTTTTTTGTGTCGTTAATACTACAAACTATTAAACAAAACTAACGGTCACCGCCAGTTACATGACAAAAAAATAGAACAAATGGAGATTAAAAAAAAAATTGTCTGCAAGTCTCACCAATCGCTTTTATTTTTAATTTACTGCTTTTTTTTAAACAAATATTTAGTTATCTATGATAATGAACTTGAACTAGATGTTATTCTAAAAGTTACTCCATTCAACGCTTACGTCTTATGGTCTTTCTTAATTTTAGAAATGAAAGAACAATGTTTAACATATTTTGGGAAATACTAGAAAAGAAAACCTTTGCTTTATTAATATCAGCGGTTTATTTCTTTTTAACGTTTAAAGAAACTTGATTGCAATTCATTTTAAATTTTTAATTTAAATGAATGGAGATTTTAGTAACGTCTTGGGCCATTCGTTCTCTCACAAATGAGCAATGAGGTTACAGCAATGAAGCATACAAGTCTGTTATGATGAGACTGTTCATCTCGGTTCGCAGTTGCTGTAAAAACATTTTAAATCGACTAAACTTGAAAGCTATCCAACTCGCCATTCCAAGTTATCCCTGAAATGCTCTTTCGGTGACAAATCTGGGTATCATGCAGACCAGGGAAGGGTGGTAGTGTAGCGGAGGTATTCCTGTGACTTCTCTGCTGTGCGTGACTGAGTTTTGTATTATTTTATTCCGTAACCGTCATTGAACAGCCGACCCAATTCTGAGTTTATGATTATGAATTCTCAGCTTTGTAATTTGGAACCCAACCCAGAAGACAAGGGAACTGCTGGATCTAGTACTGAAGCAAACTAGCCTTCGTGATGGACTTTTTTGAGGGAACGAACACGCATTTTCTTTACATGGAGAGGAAAACCACGAATATGTCCTACGGTTATCCTGACGGCTACGGGAATAAACCCCTTAATCAGTCTACCACTGAGGAAGCTTTAAGTCGGCACTGTGACCGGTGCGAGCTAACTGTGGAATTCATATTTACCAGCCCTCGCTGGGACTCGGTTCACCTCGTTGGGAGGCGACTACTCAATGCAATAAAATACCACAGCTCCAGCTATAGACATTGAAAAATATCTCCTGGTTGCCTATGGCATGAGTGGTATCACATAGGGCTAAGATGTCATGAACGTAACGCTGGACCATCATGACGCCGTCGATCCATATTGGGGGGCATCATGCGTCACATGCGTTGGCAGTTTAAACCATCGTATCAGTTAAATAAGCTGTATGCAAGTGTACAGAGTAGGCAGGATTGAGGCGTTCACCACGGGGCATCCACTCTGTTTCACGAGTGTCGCCACTGCTCAAATTAAATCATCGCAGACGACTTAGTTCTTTTCAGTTGCAGTCCCATACCGTCGAGAGCAACACCACTTCGAACGATGACAACAACGAGTGGGCGTCAATCCTACTTATGCTGCACAGCAGCACATCGCTTCTACAACTGATGCAATGGTATGGGATGCCACGGTATACGAAACACGATCACCTCTAATGCTGAACCGCGGCTCCATGACAGTTTAGCGGTACGTTTATGACGTCCTTCAGCCACATGTGTTGAAGGAGCATCAGGAGCTATTTTTCAATAAGACAATGCACGGTCACACATTACAAGGGTATCGCCTGAATGCTTCTGCCACATTACCACCCTTCCCTGATCTACCCTAACTCACAAGGAAATTGTGTGCCTCAATGCCCGACCGTATTGCGTTCTGCATTCGTGCTAGAAACGATCCATATATAATCTTTTTTTTCTTCTTTTGAAAAGCATCAAATTTTAAGGAAGAAAACAAAGAGGGATGAGAGACCACCACTGACATTGGCGAGCGACGCAAGCAATGAGCAGAATCTCCATGTAAATAAAAAAGAGTATATATATCTTACTAAAACAGCCAATTGAACTGTGTAGTAGTCAGGGAACTAACCTCGCATGAGAAAGGTCCCGTGTTTGAAACCCGAACAAGGCATGGATGCTCATTCTCTGTACTATCTGTACTTACTGTGTGGGAGCAACGTCGGCCCGCCTATTAGGGTGCCGCAGAAAGAGTGACCAACAAATCAGCCCTACTGATACCTGAATGACGAATGTCATTCGTGTGGGCACTTGAAAATTTTTTTTACTAAAACTATTAGCACAATTTTAATCCGAAAGCGGACTTATTTCACTTTCAAAAATAACGACACATATGATAGCATTTCTCTAAAGAACATATTACGTTCCCTCGTTTCATCATATCTTATATTTATTAGAAGAAATAGCGTGTTAAAATTGATCCAACAATTCTCATTTTTCCTGTACTTTAGAGATATACACCCTAAAAAAATATCAAAAACTTCTTTCACAAAGTTTTTTTTCCTTTAAAACAATGACTATATAATTTCTTTCATCTTTCAAAATTAAGTCTACAATAAAAACAATTGAATGAATAAAAAAAATCAAATGTTTACCAGATCAGGAAGAAAAATATTAATGTTACGACTTCATTAAAAAATGTGCCCAAATCTCGAGTAAATAATTAAAAGCAAACAAGCGGTGAATCAATATACAGATATCAATTAAGTAAACAGAGCTGAATAAACTATAATTTTCTTAAAAAAATACATTTTCCTTTATCTTATTATCCACGTAAAAAACTAAATGCATTATATTAATACTTTATGAGCCTTTTGAAATATTCCATCAAATATTCTTTCATTTTTTTTTTTATTCCTCTCTATTTACTTAGGAATATCGAGAGATAGGCTCTTTCGTAGCGTGTTGTTGTGCGCTGGGAATTTTCGCAACTTTTCAAGAAGATTTTATTCTTGATTCTATTTTATTTCCATTTCAAAAGGGGATAGTTCGGAATTCATTAAGTTGGGAGTTGCTATGACAACCGAACAGATATCGAATACATCCTACTTGCTTTTGTGAAATTCACTTTCCAATTCGAATGAAACATGGAAATAGGAAACTGAAAGCAAATACATTGCTAATTACTAAGATTTAAGTGACGCATCTTTGTTGGATTGGAATTTAGTATAGAATTAACCTTTAATGATGATTTAAATTATGTTTTTCACAATTTATTCATAATGATCCTTTTTGTTTTTGTAAAATTCGCTTTCCAATACAAATAAAGCATAGAAATAGGAAACTGAAAGCGGATACTTTGTTAATTACTAAGATTTTAAGTGACACATATCTTAGTTGGATCAGATTTTAATTTAAAATTAACCCTTAATAATGAATTTAATTACTTTTTGATCATTTACCCATAATGATCCTATTTGCTTTTGTAAAATTCACTTTCCAATACTAATAAAGTATAAAAATAGAAAATTTAAGGCTCATTCATTGCTTATTAGAAAGATTTAAGCGACACCCCTTTTTTAAATTCGACTTAAAATTCACTTTCCAATGCAAATGAAACATAGAAATAGAAAATTGAAGGAGAAAGCATTGTTAATTTTACTAAGATTTAAGGCATACATTTTTTAAAAATTAGAAAATTTAGAATGAACTCTAAATAATGATTTTAATTGCTTTTTGATAATTTATTGATTAGGATCCTATTTGCGTTTAAAATAATCAATGTTCAACTCAGTAACCTTGTAATTTTGAGCCTAATCCAGAAGATAAGGGAACTTCTGAAGCAAGCAATGAGACAAACTAGTCTTCATGGAGGACTTTTTGATGAAACTAACCCGCATTTACTTAAAGGAAAACTACAAAAAACCTTTTACGATTAGCCGAACGGCATGGGGATTTTTACCCACAATCCGTCAGCCACTGAGGATATTTTTACGTCAGCACTGGGATCGGAGAGAGCAGGAAGCAGAATTCATAGCAATCAACTATCGCTGGGATTCGAACCTGGTTCATCTCATTGGGAGGCGAACTCTCAATCCCCTGCCCTCAGGATTAAGTTTACTTAATTTTGAAATAATTTAGCTAGAATAATTCTATTCGCTTTTGTAAAATTCACTTTTCTATAAGAATAAATCATATAAATAATATAACTTTGATAACTACAAATATTTAAGTAACACATCTTTGGATTAAAATCTGATTCAAAATTAGCCTTCAGGATTGATTTAAAATAATTTTGCAATAATTTACCTAAAACGATCCTAATTGCTTTTGTAAAATTCAATATTAAAATCGGTAACATATCTCATTGTTTTGATTAATAATTTCATATAATTTATCCATCAATTAATGATCACTGCGATGTAATTTAGTAAACACCTATTACTTACTGGTAGACTTTCAAATGCGCATTTTAGGATAGATAGAACTTTTCTCTCTTTTGCCCGCACACCTGTCCCCAGTGGCGCAATTGGTTAGCGCGCGGTACTTATAATGCAGTGCTTGCGAGTAATGCCGAGGCTGTAAGTTCGAGCCTCACCTGGGGAAGTTGCATTTTATTTTATAATTTTGTTATTGCAAGGATTTAAGTGACACATTTTCAGGTTGTAATACTCTAATTCAGAATTAATCCTTAGGAATTATTTTGAATTTTTTTAAATAATTTATCTAGAATCTACTTGCTTTTATAAAATTCACTTTTCGATAAGAATAAATCATAGAAATTATAGAACTTTAAAACGATACATTGATAAATACAATAATTTAAGTAACACATCCTCGGATTAAAATATGATTTAGAATTAACCTTTAGGATTAATTTTAATTAATTTTGAAATAATTTGCTTAAAATGATCCTATTTGCTTTTGTAAAATTCACTGTCCTATAAAAGAATAAATCACAGATTTAATTCAGAATAAATCCTTAGGAATGATTTTTACTATTTTTTAAATAATTTATCTAGAATGATCTTAGAATAATCTTGGAATGGTCTTAGATATCTTAGGTTAGAATTGAAGTTCCGAATCAGTTACTATTCAATATTTTATTCGAATACATTTAGTTTATAATAATTTTTCCGGAATAACATGTTTGATATTTTTTATTACTCTTTCACCATTTTCAAACTATACAGTAACATTGGTCAGATTGAATTTGAATGAAAAACATGTTTATTGAAAAGTGATCGGAATTCTTCATTATTTTACGAGTTTACTATAAGTATGTTGTACAACGAGAATATTGGCGACAGCTCATGTTATTGATGTTCGAAAATTGCTATTCGAATTGCTCTTGTCTCTTTTTTTGCTGGTTTTGAAAAACTGTTTATATTTTACGTAATATTTTAATCATTTTTCACTACATTTCTAAAGGAATTCAGGTATACCAACTTCTCCGTTTTCCACGAAAAAATGTGTATGGTAGAAAATTAAAAGCTATAACTTGCAGAATTTGGATTCTTATACTCCGTTGCAAGTTAAGAAAAGATCATCGCGGTATAGGATTTAAGTAATTATCCGCTGCTGCAAATAGTTCTGTTATATTTCGTTACGAAATTATACAAGTATGCTTACAAAGCAATATGAAAAAGCTTTTAAAAGTTAAACACGCTAGACGTAAGTTTAATTCGTGATATCATTTGAGATAAATGTCATAGAATTATTTTAAAAAAAAGTAGTTTCGTAGTCTTACTGGAATCCTAGACTTAGCGATATAGTTCGATAAACAGAACATTCGTTCTTGAAAAAGAAACGACTGCATGACGTTACAAGAGCATTGGATTTGATTCGAACCACTAAAATGGCTTGTCTTATGCTGACATGCTCTTAACAAATCAAATGCGAGATAAAAAAAAGATTTCCACTTTTGTTTCGCTGTAGTTTGCTGTTGTTGTAGTTCATTTATGTCGCACTAGAGCCGCACAATGGGCTATTGACGACGGTCTGGGAAACATCCCTGAATATGATCCGAAGACATGTCATCGCAATTTTGATCTTCAGCAGAGGGGATGGTTCCCCCGCTTTGGTAGCCTCACGCCCTGCGCGCGAAGTCGAGCACTTTACGGTAGAACAGTTCAACGAGGACCGAAGCCGCGCACCCCCGGTCCCTACGCAGACTAATCAAAGTGGTCACACCCTCTTACTGACCGCAACCAGTGATGCTTAACTTCGGTGTTCTACTGGAAATCGTGTCTCTATGTTCAGTCTACTGCGGAAAAGTAGTAAAAGTCCAACGGTTAGAGTTTGAATGATTTTAAAAAGTTTTATAAATTTGGGTGATATTTTTAACACTATAATTTGGTCAAATGTCAAAATACAATAATGATCATTAAAATTATAAAAAAGATAAATAAAAGAATACATGATTTTTTTTAGCTCCAAATGGGTTTATTTCACTCTTAAAAATAACGGCACATATGCTTATCAGATGCGCCTTAGAATATATACTCTTTACTGTCGGAAATAGATAGAAAGATTATCTTTAGCGATAAAACTACATCTTGATTATTCAGAGAGTCGAGAAATATTTTTTTCAGTTGCCTCTTTTTGCTGACGAGATATTAAATGTAACTTTATTTTTATCACGTTTCTAAAACTTGATACATTGTATTTATTCTCTACACTTTTATAAAAGTCGGTGAGTTTTTTTATTCTGAACGCAGCTTGAAATACGTGTTTAAGGAAATTCACGTAATTCGGAATGAATGTTAGAGAAAATGAACACAGCTCAAAATGAGCACGTTTAAGAAAATACACGTAACTCGGAATGAATGTTAGAGAAAATGAGCACAGCTCAAAATGAGAGCGTTTAAGAAAATACACGTAATTCGGAATGAATGTTAGAGAAAATGAACACAGCTCAAAATGAGCACGTTTAATAAAATACAGGTAACTCGGAATGAATGTTAGAGAAAATGAGCACAGCTCAAAATGAGAGCGTTTAAGAAAATACACGTAATTCGGAACGAATGTTAGAGAAAATGAACACAGCTCAAAATGAGAGCGTTTAAGAAAATACACGTAACTCGGAATGAATGTTAGAGAAAATGATCTGAGCTCAAAATGAGCACGTTTAAGAAAATACAGGTAACTCGGAATGAATGTTAGAGAAAATGAACACAGCTCAAAATGAGCGCGTTTAAGAAAATACACGTAACTCGGAATGAATGTTAGAGATAATGAACACAGCTCAAAATGCGCGCGTTTAAGAAATGAACACAGCTCATAATGCGTATTTAAGAAAATGGACATAGCTCGGAATGAAATTTCAAGAAAATGAATGCAGAAAGAAAATGGATGTTTAAGAAAAAGAACATAATTTGAAATGAATTTTAAAAAAACGAACACAACTCAAAATTTGTGTTTAAGAGAATAGACTTATGACTCATGGAACAACTTCTGACCTTTAATATCTTTTCCAAATAATTTTAAAAAATATGATAAGTGATTTAGGGAAATGGACGTATTAGTTTTTGATCAATTAATTTATTCTTTCAATAAAAAATACTAATATTAATAATAATTTTTGTAATAAACGTTTGAAAAACGAAATCAAACACCATGTTCATTTTCTTAAATTGCAATGTCCATTTTTTTAACACAAGTTTTAAGTTGTGTCCATTTTCCTAAACACGCATTTGATCTGAGTCCAGAATTAAAACTTCACCGACATTATGAGTTATATTATCATTATTTAATTGGGAAAGAAACTTTATATTTTTCATTACCATGACGATTGTTGATTTTTTTAAAGTGGAACATTTTATATGCGAAACTGCAAGACTTCAGAAATATTTGAGTGAAAGACAAAAGTCTTTGTATAAAATTTTAAAACTTGAAAAATTTATTTTTCTGTTTCCTTTATTATTTTTCATGATTTAATTTGATAATGATCAAATAATTTTTGCATCGAGAGGTTTACAAGTTTGAGTCATTTTGAAATGCGCATTCTTAATGGAGAAATCAGAAATTTTCGAAGGAAACAGACAATTTTTTCAGAAAAAGTTAAAAACTCAAACAGGATAATCATTATGTCAAAGACAAAAAATATCGAAACCGGTCAACAGTTGAAATAAAACTAAAAGTACGCAAATCGGATAATTATTATAGCACAAAAGAAGTAAAGATACCGAGATTGAATGATTATTTTGATGGAAGAAAAAAATTCACAAATCGGACAATCAGTACGGTAAAAAAAAAAAAAAATCGAAATAGGACAATCATTTCGGAACAATAAAAATAATCCGGACATTAAGTGCAGCAAAAGTAAGGTAACTAAAATTGTAGGCAATTATTTTTGCATAAATGAAAAAAATAAATAAATGGGAAAATTGTTTTAACACAAATTACAGTTTCAAATAGGCAATAATTTTTATTTACAGGATCTTCGTAAAGCATGAAAACGATCAAATATCTCTAGAAATTCGCATTGGAACAAAAATACAAAAACACAGGAGTGAAATACTTTCAATAATTCTAAACATAGCCCCTGCGCCTCAACCTCTGGATGGGGAGGGTGTGATTACAAAACCTTAAAAAGGAATCCTTATTTTACATAGCATATTTGAATGGTAATTAGTAAACTTTTTCTTTTGCGACGTAGTTAATCGATCAGAAAATCCAAAGAATATACAAAGAAGAAGTCCAGCTCTTAGAATACGTTACTAACTCTGTCCGGTATGCTGTACCAGAAACACAACTCACAGGGTGAGAAACATACTCAGATCCAGCACATGCGCATAAGAAGCAAAGTGTCTGTCTGGAGGAACGTCACCTGTGAACCGGTTGTAGGGCAACTCCAGGGCTAAAGAGAATAGAAGGGCTGGTTCACTCCTTTGAAGTAGCTCTCGCCGCGCCAATCCAACACCTCCTAGAAGTAGAAAGGCCTCGGCACGGATCAAATTAGTAGTCCGATGTGACGAAGTTAACTGCGCAGTAGACAAAAAGTAAGAAAGATGTCATTACGTTAGGGGTACTGAGCTGCGCAGTGGTTGTAAATACAAAATATGTCATTACGTTTGGACTACTAAGGGATATTTATGGTAACCTGTGCTGAGGCCTGTTCTTTCTAGGAGGTGTTGGCCAATCCTGCGATTTTCTCTAGTGAAGTCACTTTGGCGCAAAGCTCGCACTTTTACTTCAAGAACGCAGCGTTCGGCCTTACTAGCTCTAACTAATATTGGAGCATTTCTTTTTGCGAGATATTCTAAGACATTTGTTATTTTCTATAATGACTTTCCTCAGTTTTTGCAGTGAATTTACAAGAATTTAAAACTATTATCGAAATGCCAGTTTGCGCGATTGCAACTTGAAAAAATTTTAATAGAAAAACAAAAGGAAAAAATATAATTTTCCGCGTGGTCCCTAAAGTAAATGAATAACTATGTAAAGAATGGATTTCGAAATGACACAGTTGATATAAAACAGCAATACGTTTATTCTGTCGTTAAGAACTTTTGCAAAAATTCATTATCTAAATAGAAACCGCCTCGTTACTTCAAAAAGAAAGGCAGGTGAAGAAAATTTGAAAAATGGATAAAGTCAAAGAAAATCAAAATGTAAATAAAAGGAATAAATAAAATATATAGTATATGGTTGGAATTCTCCTAATTTCATAACATATCTTTTAATGTAGTTATTCTAAATATTTATGATTTTTTTAAAAAATTATATTCTCTTAAATTTAAATATCTATAAATTATATCATCGTAAATTTAAATATCTATAAGCAATTGTAAAATTTCTAATGTCATTATGAACCTAAATTATTATTTTGTTTCAGTAATTAGCGTTTAAGGTTGATGTTTCCTAATGATTAAGTATGAACAAATTGCTATTAAATCAGGGATAAATCATTTTAAAATCAGGGATTCTAAATTTAACTCAACTTATTGTTATAAAAAAATATGTAGATAAAAAAAGTGTTGATACATGCTTTCATTTTTCATAATAATTAAAGTTAAAACTGAATTTTTTAAAATAAAGTATTTATAGTGTCATTTTCGCCAACTAGTAAAACATTTTTATAAGTTTAAAATGGTATTTTTTTAACATAATGGCCAAGAAAGTTTTCTTGAACTATGTTTATGAATGGAAATAATGTGTTAATTACGTAAAGTTTGAAAGCTAATAACCAGAAAAAGTCTAACTTATTTTTACGAAGAGAAAGATGCAAAGTTATCATAATATCTTTGCTTGCGATCTCCGAGATCTGTGGACACAGTGACGTCATGAGGAGGGAAATCGTAGCTTCAGCTCTAAGAGCGGAGTGAACTAGCCCTTCTATTCTCTTTAGCCCTGGGGCAACTCTACATGTTACGCTACCACTCGTACCGCCATTTTAGTCTTTCGTTCTTCGTCAAAACGTGTGTAACAGATTTTAATCAACATGGATGATATAAATGTATTCTCAAAGGAATATCTTTATTAACAGTACAGTGCCATTCATTTAATAGCGCAGAACAAGCCAAGAATAAATAAAAAGAGAAATTTTTTCTTCATCTCCCAACTCCAGTCGTGGTCGGGAGGAGAGGAGGGTGGAAACCGGATTCAAGAGCTTCTACTGCATGCCCCTAAATGTTGTTCTTTCCTTTATACACAGAGGCCGCCCCAGACCTTGGAGGACTGGTTTACATTATGTCTACGGAAGCTAGTCTCCTTCCCCTATGTATATTCATTAGTAAAGCGATCCCATAAAGCCGCTCTGAATATAAACAAAAACCTGTTCTGAAGCTGGCGAAGAGCTTTCTGAAGCTGGCTTTCTGAAACATACACAAAGAGCGTATTGCGTAGTAGAACCGGTTGAACCTGCTACAAACATAAACAATCCAAACAAAAAAAAACAGCTACAAAACTCTACCCGTTCGCGTTGTGTTTTATTCAAAAAAGAGCATATGCAGGTCATTGCATTTTGGTCAACAGATGGCGCAGTAATCGCAAAATAGAAATGAGATAACAATTGTTTGAAATTGAGATATCTTCCGAAATACGAGTTAAATGAAGAAGATAATGATAAAAATAGTCAGATTTTATATTTAGAAAAGCTTAATTTCTGACACCAAACTTAATCCACGGTCGTGGGATCGAACTTAGATTTATTAAAAGCATCTTTTCGAAATATTCGACATACTTCACTTTATATGTTGCCCTATGCTACTTTTTCGAGAAATCTGACCGTTTTCAATTTTTTTTGGACACCCTTCTTATGTAGGGATTATTACCTTTAAATCAGCAAGTGTTTAGTATTCGAAGAGTCAAATAATGCAGAAAAATTGTAATGTATATTAAACATTCAAGCATATCCTAAATTCAATGGGTACAAAGCTTTTCTTCCTGTGTGGCATAGTTCAATCCTTTTCATAACTGTTCATCTCTATAATTCACAAACAATTTCGGCTCAGGTTGACTCAAACGCAGATAGTACGAGATCGATGTTAATTTCAGTTGCAGTCACGTGATATTATAAATCTCTTCAGTGACCAGCTTATCATAGATTGAAATCTGAATATATGTATTTTAAATGCATGCACTATAATGTATAGAATATACCATAGATTTGTCCCTTTGCCTGAGATTGTCCGAATTCAGTCATTGTTTAAAGCTGATTTATTCTCACAGAGTTATTAAAATTGAAATAGTTGAATTAGTTTGGGACGCAGCAGTATTAAAATGAATTATTTTAAAAGAACACATGAGGGGTTTACGATCTTGAAAAGCTGCATAAACAAGTAGTTACAATTAATAATTGATCTTTATTAGCAATGTTTTAAAGTTTGTAAAAGCTATGTGGTAAATAAATCATTTGCTAGATTTGACTTTTAGATTGGAGTGCCTGTCCCCGGTGACGGAATTGGTTATCGCTGCAGTGCGTGTGCATTATGTAGAGGCTATGAATACAAGCCTCGCTTGAGAAACATTCTTTTTTTTTTTTTAAATCTTTGGTCTATATCATAACTAAAACAGCAATGGGATACTTGCTAGTGACGTAGTGTGGGTATCTCGATCCTGATTGGATGTTGAACAGTGGCATTTGTTCACGTGAGCAACTGTTGTTCCCATTTTATTTCTATTAAGCCAATCCTACAGGTATCAATTCGTTAAAGTAACACATTCTGTATTCTTTCACATAGATTTCAATTCTCTCACTATATATTTCTTATTTTACGCAAAGACAGGCAGGAGGCAATGTAAAGCCATGTAGAACATAAACAAATTAATTATGCATCGAAGTTGCCAGGTAAACAAAACTTAAATACATCACGGTTACAATAAATCACGTAATCAAATAATACATCTAAGTCAAGCAAAAGACTTAAATGACAAGGAATTATATTTGAACAATTTAGATATGTGATATGATTCTGGGCTTTATTTAATTAACTTAAAGTCAATTAACATTCTTACTTATGTGGAGAAACTTTGCTCAACTATAAGAGGTCATTTTGCTTATAAACCATCAGCTGCAGCTGAGGTCGTAGGTCACGTGTCTGTGTAACCGTGATCGTCTTCTTCTCGAATACCCTATAACGAGATTCCTCTTTCTATTAATCCATTAAAAGTTTCAGGATATTTTTTCACAGTCAAAATTCTTAATTTTAAGATTATGTTTCTGTTTATTGACTTTCAAATTTGAATTTTAGAGTTAATATATATTTTTGATGTTGTGAATGATAATCAAATTGCGAGATTTCTGAAGTTTTCATTATCATCTTCAATCATATGTTGCAATCGGAGGATAGAATTTGCATACAACAGAAAAAAACAGTGAAAGGAGTTTTGCAGCTCCATCTGTCGAAAATGTTTGAAATTAAAACCTGGAACTTGAGAGGATAAACTTATGCCCTGTCACATGAGTTACGTGTGTCTGTGTGTTTTTTTAAAAAAAATCTATAACTGTTTTCCTCCCATACATTTTTGAAATCTGTCATTTTAATTTAGAACATCCTATATTTGTAAGTAATAAGAAGAGATCGCAAAGATGTAAAATCGTCCTTTAATCCATTAGAAGAATTTTTCCTCAAAATTAGTTTTTTATTTCTTCCCTTTTCTTGATTCTTGGCTGTCAGTCGACTTTTATTTGAAGAGAAAAATGGCTTTTTTCTTGCTCCTTAATCACATCACTCTATAGACGACAAAAAATAAAGTAAGCCAACTATTGGCGAGGGAATATTCAGCAACGTCAAAACTTTTTTCATTCTGTATGGTTATAATCATACTTCAAAATTAATGTTCACATTCTTGAATGAACTTGATGAGTTTGGTGAGTGCGTGATCAGGAAAGGCAGGAAAAAAAAGCGGAATGGACAGCTGGTGTTCCCGTATTCTCCCCAAAACTCTTCCTTTATTTTCCTGACTTAGTGAAAGAAAAAAAAATCACCAAGGAAATTATTTCTTGAGACGATGTATAATGCTCCCAGTTTCTTAGTTTTGTTTTCCTACTTTTTTTTTGTTGATGATAAGAGCTTTGTTAAAAAATAAACGATAATCATTTACCTTTTCTATAAAATCAAATACCGATCTCAAATGATAGTCAGAAAAAGTCCGGATGCATTTATTCATTTGAAAAAAAATTAATCTTAAAGCAAATATTTATGAGTTTTTTCATTTAATAATATACTGATTTGTTGATTTATTGATATGTTGATCGTTAAATACATCGACCAGCTGATTCAGATATTTGCAACTTTTTAATCGTTCTTCTTTTTATTCTTTTGATTAGGCTGTTAAAATATTACATAAATTTGGAACCTATTTTTTTAGTCAGCAAGCACATCATTGACCTACTTTCTAGCTATCACGAGAGGTGCTCTCTGTGAACTTGAAAAGCACACTCTTCTTGCGAAGTAATTTAGAGTGAAGGATATTGTCTAACACCAACTAAAAAGTGGAAACTACTGTCTAAATGTCACGAGAACTCCTCCAGGCACCAGACTCGAGTGTTGGCAAATATTGTGGTCACGAAGGTGATCTCTTCGAATGAGGTAAATCGATCAATACTGGTTTAAGTTTAGAGAGATAAGTCACTTTAGAGAGACAAGTCACTTCCAATATTGAAATGGCCTTAGTATAAACAACATCAGACTTTCAGTCTGCAGGAATTCTCGTCAAGGCAGAATAGTTTTTAGTTCTACGTGACTCTTCTAACAAAGCAATTTTCTTCTAGGAATGAATAGACTAGTTCCTTACAATCATGAACACTATAGACAAGTCTAGTGTGAGGGACTTATATCATGATTAATATATAAACTCCGACTTTAAACGATTCTGTCAATACAACGAGATGAAAAGTAAGGTTTAATGCTATTTGAAGAACATGGCCGGATGATGGTATGGTATTGGCTTAAAAAATTCCATCAGAGCCCGCAAAACTGCATCGACTATTCTGGTGATGCTGTTAAAAATAAATAACAGTTCAATCCTTAAAATTATTTAATTAAAATTGGAAATCAATGGAGTTAGGAAATTAATAAAAAAGGAGACCTTACTTTTAGGATTTTCCTTGTTTTGAGCTGAAGCCACTGCCATCTAGTGAGTAATTTATAACTGGAATGCTAGAGGCAGAGTTTGTATATGGAAACAACTCTATGGAGAGAGTTGTGCTGCGATTGCTGCATGTTAAAAGCGGAACATAGCTGAGTTATCTCTTTTCCAATTTGAGCAGAGAAAAAAAAGAAGAAGAAAAGAAAATAGAGTTATAAAGAACTCGTGAAATTGAAATGATTGAGAAATTTATAATGACCCTCGAAGTTCGCTTATTTCCATTTATAAATCCATTTAAATAAATTGATTTATTTATAAAATATGCAACCATAGAAAAAATTTGGATTAACAGTGGTAGAAGGAGTGACAAATTTGAAAATCAATTCAAATGAGTTAACACCTACGTGAGATCATTTTAAAAAATATCACGAAAATCAAAAAAGATTTCTCAAAAATCTGTACAATCAATCAAATTATTTAAAAGGGAAAAAAATAACCAAGAAGAAAAATCAGGACGACTTCCTAAAGATTAGACATCAATTTCATGAAGTAAAAAAAATGAACATGAAATATTCAGAGGATAGTGCTTAGTTTTCTATTTATATATACAGGAAATGCAAATAGGTTTTGAAGGAAACTCAGAAAGACAATTTTAACTTTTTTGAAAACTAAATTTCATTTTTCAATGAGGATACTGGATAATTAAACAACATATAAAATGTTGCTAAAAATAAATACAAAATAAAAATTTTTTTTTATTGTTCGTTCATCGCTACCGAGGCTATGAGTTTGAGCGAACAAAACTTCTCGTGCCATTCATTACATTTCGGGATATTTTTCTTCCATACTCAAGATCTAATCAATTTGAAAATTTTTTTTGCTCTATCTGTAGGTTAATTTATACAAAGGGTTAAAATACGAACTAATATGGTAATCGCAGAATATAAACTAAAAATACACAGCATAATATTTACATATTTCTTTGTTTGAATTTATGATTTCATGAAGTTTATTTACTACTGAACTCTTCTGTGATATAATCAGGTAAATAAGTAAATCTACTTCCGTCACTCTCAAGTTTGAATTTTTGTATTGATAGAAATTTTTATCTCATATCCGCTCACCTGTTCCCGGATGCGCAATAGGTTAGAGCACCATACATACATTACAGGGCTTGGGAGTTATGTAAAGGCTTTAAATTCGAGCCTCAGTTTGGGAAGATTAATTTTAAAAAGAATTATCCTTAATTATGAGGAAGTATCGTCAATTACCGGACGTCTCATGTTCTTTTTTATGCAATTGTTTTAAGATTTGTTCACTTCGCAATAGAAATTTTCTTTCTTACTCGGACATCTGTCCCCAGTGGCGCAATTGGTTAGCGCGCGGTTCTTATAGTGCAGTACTTGCGAGTAATGCCGAGGCTGTGAGTTCGATCCTCACCTGGGGAAGATGTATTTTATTCAAAAATGATATTCTTTACTTATGAGGATAGAACGTCAATTACCAGACTTCTCATGTCATTTTTTATGCAATTGTTTTAAGATTTGTTCACTTCGCAATAGAAATTTTCTTTCTTACTCGGACATCTGTCCCCAGTGGCGCAATTGGTTAGCGCGCGGTACTTATAGTGCAGTACTTGCGAGTAATGCCGAGGCTGTGAGTTCCATCCTCACCTGGGGAAGATGTATTTTATTTAAAAATGATATTCTTTATTTATGAGGATAGAACGTCAATTACCAGACTTCTCATGTCATTTTTTATGCAATTGTTTTAAGATTTGTTCACTTCGCAAAAGAAATTTTCTTTCTTACTCGGATATCTGTCCCCAGTGGCGCAATTGGATAGCGCGCGGTACTTATAGTGCAGTACTTGCGAGTAATGCCGAGGCTGTGAGTTCGATCCTCACCTGGGGAAGATGTATTTTATTTAAAAATGATATTCTTTACTTATGAGGATAGAACGTCAATTACCAGACTTCTCGTGTCATTTTTTATGCAATTGTTTTAAGATTTGTTCACTTCGCGATAGAAATTTTCTTTCTCACTCGGACATCTGTCCCCAGTGGCGCAATTGGTTAGCGCGCGGTATTTATAGTGCAGTACTTGCGAGTACTGCAGAGTCTGTGAGTTCGATCCTCACCTGGGGAAGATGTATTTTATTTAAAAATGATATTCTTTACTTATGAGGATAGAACGTCAATTACCAGACTTCTCGTGTCATTTTTTATGCAATTGTTTTCAGATTTGTTCACTTCGCAATAGAAATTTTCCTTCTTACTCGGACATCTGTCCCCAGTGGCGCAATTGGTTAGAGCGCGGTACTTATAGTGCAGTACTTGCGAGTAATGCCGAGGCTGTGAGTTCGATCCTCACCTGGGGAAGATGTATTTTAATTAAAAATGATATTCTTTATTTATGAGGATAGAACGTCAATTACCAGACTTCTCATGTCATTTTTTATGCAATTGTTTTAAGATTTGTTCACTTCGCAATAGAAATTTTCTTTTTTACTCGGACATCTGTCCCCAGTGGCGCAATTGGTTAGCGCGCGGTACTTATAGTGCAGTACTTGCGAGTAATGCCGAGGCTGTGAGTTCCATCCTCACCTGGGGAAGATGTATTTTAATTAAAAATGATATTCTTTATTTATGAGGATAGAACGTCAATTACCAGACTTCTCATGTCTTTTTTTATGCAATTGTTTTAAGATTTGTTCACTTCGCAATAGAAATTTTCTTTTTTACTCGGACATCTGTCCCCAGTGGCGCAATTGGTTAGCGCGCGGTACTTATAGTGCAGTACTTGCGAGTAATGCCGAGGCTGTGAGTTCGATCCTCACCTGGGGAAGATGTATTTTAATTAAAAATGATATTCTTTATTTATGAGGATAGAACGTCAATTACCAGACTTCTCATGTCTTTTTTTATGCAATTGTTTTAAGATTTGTTCACTTCGCAATAGAAATTTTCTTTTTTACTCGGACATCTGTCCCCAGTGGCGCAATTGGTTAGCGCGCGGTACTTATAGTGCAGTACTTGCGAGTAATGCCGAGGCTGTGAGTTCGATCCTCACCTGGGGAAGATGTATTTTAATTAAAAATGATATTCTTTATTTATGAGGATAGAACGTCAATTACCAGACTTCTCATGTCTTTTTTTATGCAATTGTTTTAAGATTTGTTCACTTCGCAATAGAAATTTTCTTTTTTACTCGGACATCTGTCCCCAGTGGCGCAATTGGTTAGCGCGCGGTACTTATAGTGCAGTACTTGCGAGTAATGCCGAGGCTGTGAGTTCCATCCTCACCTGGGGAAGATGTATTTTATTTAAAAATGATATTCTTTATTTATGAGGATAGAACGTCAATTACCAGACTTCTCATGTCATTTTTTATGCAATTGTTTTAAGATTTGTTCACTTCGCAAAAGAAATTTTCTTTCTTACTCGGGTATCTGTCCCCAGTGGCGCAATTGGATAGCGCGCGGTACTTATAGTGCAGTACTTGCGAGTAATGCCGAGGCTGTGAGTTCGATCCTCACCTGGGGAAGATGTATTTTATTCAAAAATGATATTCTTTACTTATGAGGATAGAACGTCAATTACCAGACTTCCCAGTAAGCACACACCTCACGGCAAACGTAAGGCCGTAAGCTGGCATTCTAGGTAGGATAACGGCAAAAGGCAAGTACAATACGGTCCTTTATCATTTGTTTTGAGGCATTTCAGGAAGCGGCGGAATAACTCCTCACTTATACAGGCCCGAAAAATAAAACCGTTGTTTGGCCTCTTACACTAAATTAGTTACAGGACCTTTATTGTATACCGCTGTTTGGCCTCTTACACTTAATTAGTTACAGGACCTTTATTGTATACCGTTAATTAAATGTAATGTTACAATTGATTAATAATGAATAGATGCAGAGTTGGTAAAAATGTGCTTTTAACTCAAAACTTTGAAAAAAATCAGGAGAGAAAGGAAAAAAATTCATAAAACATTAACCGTATTTTTTGAGAGGAAAAAAACAGTTTTCATTATTCTTTGAAAACTGCTAATTTTTTAAATAGAATATTAAAAACTAGAATTTTATTATTTTATTATAATCTAAATATACTTTCTGTGGCATTACCTATTATATTTTTAAAAAAAGTAATTTTAATAAAAATAATCATTTTAAATTTGATTACAATTTTTAAATAAATATATATAATTATTTTTTTTTTTAATTTTTTCTTTTTGAAATCATTTTCTGAAGTATAATTTTTAACTCGAAATATAATATATTTGTTACTTTCAAGAAAAATTGAATACATATTCCCTTAAAAATAAGAATAAATATTAATACTTATAACTAGAACAATGAAATTAACCAAATGAAATTAACATGAATTTTTTCCAGACTATGATTCTTTTTTTAAACATTCTTTAAAACAAAAATGAATTGGTAAGTTCAAAATTCATGTAAATAAAAAAATCCATTTATAGAAAATAAATAGAAAAAAATATTGTAAATTGCTTATATCCTCCTTGAAATTATAAATATCTTGAATTTAGAGCAAGGATTTTTAATGAAATATGCTTTTTTATTACATTAATTTACTAATTTTTATTACAATTTAAGTATTTTGTAATAATGAATGTATACGATTTAAAATAGTAAACTTTTCATTTATATAAACGGTTTTTTATTTTTTTTATTTTAATGTTCATTTTAAACTTAATATCTTAGTTTAATCACTTACTTCTTAAAAACTGGATTCAAAATAGTTTAAATGGTCTTAGGAATTTTGAATTTTAAAAAAATCGTGTTTAAATTTTCTGATTGGTTGTAGCAAACGTCTAGTCCAATAAAGTAAGTAACTTTTTTTTCCGTAAACTTTTAAGCAATACTTGAAAGTAATAATTGCTTAGGAAATTTTATTCTTCAAAATACGTTTTTAAATAATAAAAATACATTTGGATATTTTTATTAATTAAACTTCAAAATATTAAGCAAATAATTTTTTCTCTAAGCTTATAATACAGAATATAGATAAAAATAAAAATTATACAAAAAATCAAAATGTTCAATTACATCAAAATGTTAATTATATTTATTTTTTATTCGCATAACAAAAATATTTTTTCATGCAGTATTATATTTATTTTTAAAATAGTTTATATACATTAAGGAAAAAAAAAAACTGTTTTGAATGCAATTCATAGATGGCGCTGTTTTTTTTATTTTTTACTTTAGACGTGTTTTCGATTCCTGCCGATAGATGGCAGAAAATATAAAGTGTCGGGTCTTGTAGGGTTGCCTTTCTTTTAACTTTGATAGAATTTCGCCAATTTATACAGAATGACAGTCGGTACGGCTTCTGTCCAGCGAATGAGTCGAGGCATAACCCCCCGCGGACTCTGCGGAAACCATATCCCTCCCCCACCCAAGGACAACCCTCCAACAAAAGTTTCTGCTTACTAAAAAAAAGCAAATCTATCATTCATGTGTGGCAAGGGTCTGAACTATTTATTCTAGCATAAAATGTGACATAAATAAAAAAATGTTCTACTGCATATTGCCTTTACCAATTAAATAGCGGAATAGTTATTTAAAACCAGAATTGCGTTATAACATTAAATTTCTCTGTTTCAATCTTTCTTTACACTTACATTCATCACATACTTCAATTCAAGTGTTAATCAAAATAGCATCGTATTTAAAGCTGGAAAAAATACAAAAGTTATAACATGATTTAAAAAAAGTTACCGATTTTTTCTTCTATGAAGTCGATATAAGATTTAAATAAAAATGCATTGTGTGAAAAATTACTCATTCTCCAATAATGTTCCCTAGTTGTAGAAAAATGAAAGAAACATAACAATACAAAATAATAAACGCACATTTATCCATTTTCAAACGTCATTTGCAAAATGTTTCCTATACATGAATTGAAAACATTGTTTTTTCTCACAAGGGGTTTTGGGGTTAACAAATTTTAAAATTGTGCTGTATTTTAAATCTTAGGAAACAATAGCAGAAATATGGCTGAAATATGAAAATAACGGTAAGAGAACCGAAATTTTATCTGTTTGCCCAATTAAACTGTTGGTATAGTTTTAAATTTACGGTCAATTTGCAAATCAATATTTTAGAAAAGGCATAACTATTTAGACAAAATTGAATGATTATGTAATTAGAACTAAGTGGAGCTCTTTTAACCATAAACTGGCGAAAAATGAAATAGTATTTCATGCTGCCGAATCGACTTGGCAATTTTCATAGTACAAAACGAATCCAGTTTTCATACCTACTTTTTAAAGAGTGCAGTTCTTTTAGAATTAATTTATTAAAATCCGGCTAAAGATTGACGTTAATTTAAAAAAAAATCAAAAACAGATCATAGTTCGTAAACATGCAAATATTTAAATATATTAAATGTTTTTCAGATTGTGACGATAATTTATACCTTGACTGCAGCAGATAAATTTTTATCAATTGATCAGCTTCTACAGTCCCTTTTTAGGGGCGATTTTAAATATTAATCATACGCTTACTGATAATAGTTGTTCGACACAATTTATTTTTATGTATCCTTGTTTTCTACATGGAGGCACCGTCACCTGTTCGCTACGCTCGATAATCCCTGTAGTTGATTCTCGTTCATCAAGTTTGAAATAATTGAAGATCAAGTACAAATCGTTTTCTTCTACTTTTTTAAATAAAAATTACGATTGGATTGCCAGCAGTTGTATTTTAAGGATTACTAAGTTTTGACAAATGAAAAATAAGGAAAAACGGTCTCGCCGAGAGTTATTACGCATTGAAGATGTTCTATGGAAAAAGCAGTTTATGCCCACGCGCAAAATCGTTTTTTTTCTCTCAGAACTAGAGGCATTGGGTACAAACCTTTCTCAAGAATGTTCTTAAAAGTTTGTTTTTTCCTGAAAAGTCGATTAAAAATTATTTGTTTAATATAAAATTATTATACTTTTATTTAAGTTCATTATATTAACTTGTTAATTTTAACAAAATAAAAAGGATAGCTGGATTTGAATAATAAATAACTGTGCTTAAAAATATTACATTTAGAAAGGCAGAATGCGCGACACAATAAGAATTAATAAATTAGAAGTAATTTTTTCTTGTTAACAGATCATATAGGAAACAATTCTTATTTCTCTTTATTCTACATATATTTTCAAATGTCGGTATGAAATGTCGAAGTTTTATATTTGACAACACCTAATCTTTTTCTATATATTTTTTTTTCTTTATTTTTATTATTTTTAATAAAGTCAAGAGGGATATTATGAAAATCGCGTAAATGAAAAATTTTTCCACAACAATCGATAAATATTTATCAGTTAAAGAAAAAATTAAAAAGAACCTTTTAAATTGTAATAACTTTCAAACAAATAAGAGTTTCTAAGAGGAAATAATGACTCTATGCTACGGTTATAAACTAAATTTGACTCTTTCAGCATACCAAATTTAACTTCTGCAACTGAATTCTTGCAGCCATAGAGCGGCCCACGTGTTATTTTTCTAACAAGTTTAAGAGTAAAAATAATCTTGACTTAATTTTAGAATTATTTTTTAATTCCATTGTAATCTCCGTTCAATCTCCTACATATCTTCGTAATGTGAAGTTTCTAAATCTAAGAGTGTTTGATAAAATGTAACGTTAAGTTGTAAACCCCAAAACAGTGGCGGTGTCAGGGACCTTTTCAGTTTTCTGACAGAGAAGGAAATTTATTAATATCTGCTCGTTTCACGTTAATTTAGCAATGCAGTTTATTTTTCCAACTTCATATAAAAAGAAATTTTTAGAAATGGTCAGTGTTAATGTCATTATTCTAGGTTCTCATGCGTTCGCACTTTTCGATTAGACCAATTTAATCGAAAACTTCAACACTATTATCTTAAGTAAAGAATTCTAAGAGTCATGAAAAAAGTCATGATAGCATCTCGAAAATCAAAAAGCATCTCGAAATGATATAATAAAAAATAAAAAGATAATTTTTGAAATTCTTATAATTCATTGCTTTACAGACTGAGTTTTTTCTTTTTATTTTCACCAGAGCGTATTTTTAATAGTGTTACATTAAATTACTTTAAAGCATTTTATAATCTTTTTATAGTTAACTTATACACAACTATTATTCTCCTTTTTGGCAGCAGTTATTATATAAACATTAATACTGAAGGAAGAAAAGAATTTTGTATTGTTCTACGAAACGTATATTGGCTGGAATTAAATATCAATTTGGCCCATTGACTGACATAAGGATAAAAATTAATTTAGACACCTTTTGTAAATTATGACGACCTTATAAAAAATCTATCCAAGAAAAAAAAAATGATCAATGGGTATCCAGTGATTGGAAAAGTGCATTTACAATTCTCTCATGTTATTAAACTTATAGTATTCTTTAACTTTCATTAATTATTTTATTAACAAAATTGTAATTGTATAGTATATTTTTTTCTCTTAATAACACATACTTTTTTTAATTTTTTATTTTAATAATCTTTTTTATTTGGATTAATTCTGTTTTTAGAAAACAGTTCAAACCAATCTTTCATTGAAATTTCATATCAATAATATCTGATATCTAGTAACTTATTCTTAGTTTACTTACAGTTAAATATAATAAATTTCTCAATTATAGTAGGAATAAAGAAGTTTAACTAATAGGACATAGTTAAATTAAATTTTTACTCTTTATTTTGTGGAAAAAAAAATGTTTTGATATTCATATTTTTTGCAGAATATTAATTTTGAAGAACTTGTAATTCAACGTTGAGTAATTTACGCTGAGTAATTTTTTTGCCGTATTAACTTATTCATTCTTTATTTGACTTAGCTCAAATAAATTTCCCCATATAATCAATTTCGAACAGTCCAGTAAACATACCTTAATAGAAAATTAAAGGATTTAAGTTTCCTACTCAGAATTTTAACACTTTAATCTTTACACTACTATAACAAACCATAAATGAAAATATTGTTTCGAATTATTTTCGTAAAAACAAAAACAAAGTTTACTCACTGTCCCTTCCTTGCACAGGGGGGTTGCTTTCCCAGGAGCGACCCATCATAATAATTAATTATCGATTTAGTGCTGTTTTAAATAGTTTTCGATAAAATTATAATAATTTGAATTATTATTAGTAATGATTGCACTAAAATTAGCAGTTTGTAATGCAAGCACTTTTGTACGTTGTAAGAACTAGCGTTTTTTTTTTATTTTTACTGCATGTATTAAATGTAAAGTCAATATCAAAAAGAGAATCATAAGAATTTTAATGGTCAATTTTATGCAATAAAATTTCAGGAATAAAAAGGAGTTTGCAAGTGTATTTGTGTGCCCTTCATGATATTAAAATATTTGTTAGTAAAAGAAGTAAAGACCTTTATTTTAGAATTAAGAAGTTAAAGTTTGCTTTGAAGGGGACGAGTATAGGTGATGGAATGTAGCTGTTTCAAAAAAAGATCCCTTTCCTCTCTTTGTTAGTGTATGGTAACTTGAGAAGTTAACGATATCCGGTTATGCGTTTCTCACATCCCACCCTGTTGGGGGTCAGTTCTTGAGAACTTCAGACTTTTCCAATATTTTGTTATTTTTTTATGTTGTGAATCGATCTCCCCTATCATCAATTTCAGTTTTAATTTCTTTCCTTATATTGCTGACGATTATTATTATTTAACATTTTCATAAAACCACTATTATGTTCAATTGTTCGTAATAAGTTTTTCATTGAACTGTTTATTTTTTTTTCTAAAAAAATAAATAAGCAAAAATATAACAGAAAAACGCAAAATTCTCATATTTCGCAGATTACGAAAAGCAATACACCGTAAAAGTCATTTACAGATCAAAATTCTGTTTCTAAAATGTATCTAACAAAAATCTTTCAACCAGATGTGGGAAATTACAAAAGTAAATGAAAAATAAATATATAAATAAACTCTAATTTTTAAAGAAAAATATTTTTTGATTTAATATCAAGGTCTTATTTGATAAGTAATATAACTTGTTAAAAATGGAGAGAGTCTCGCTTTTTATGCTTTTTAAGTACAACAAAGCATCATAATTCTTTGCACTTTTTTGGATTTTGAAACTCCTTGCATCTGAACAGTCCAGAGCTTGTAAATGATTCAAATAAATCAAATTCATTCTCATTCATGTGTTTTAAAATTAACATTATTTAAATTAAAATTAACATTAAAATATTATAAAGCGAGAAATCAGTTTCAACCTGCCATAATTTTAACAATTGATATAATAAATCGGTAACTTACTTAATTAACTATATTTCGTGGTTCGTGCAATAATGAAGAAAGCTAAAATATAAAAAGAAAACTATAAAAGAAAAATTAACGGTAATTAAATTGTTAAATCTTCTTATTTCGCATCTTCATAAATTATTAAAATTCAGTTCTTCTCTCATCTGGACACAAATGCATTTAAAGTTAGATCTTTTGTAATTCATGCATTTAAATTTTTTAGTGTCTTAATATTTATGAGTTAACTCAGAAACTTCAAACCGTATTTCATTTCTTAAATTAGCAAAAAAGTTCAGAAGGAAAAAATAATTAATGTACTCAGTTTTTATTTAATTTTGAACTAATACAGAAAAATTTATGAACGGGCAATGTTTAGGGAGGAAAACTCCTTAATTCTTTGAGTAGAGAAATAATAATACGTTACCATACCATGCGTTTCTTTCCAAATTAAAAAATCGTTAGGGCGTAGCCAACGGAGTTAAATTAATGCCGTATGCGCCATTGCCAACTTCAATCTACTTTTTATTATCTGTATTTGGTTTTGTAGAGCAAAAACTACAAGATTTAGAAAAATCAAATTACAATGGACTGTAGAGAAGTGTACAGGGATTACGATGGAATGAAGAAAATGTATGATCGATAATTTGTTTGAGAACTATTAACTCCTACACTTAGTGATAAAAAATATCGTATGAGCCGCTCTGCAGGACACAAAAATTCCGCTACAAAATTGAAATTTTCTTTTTCTGAGCAAAAACAACAAGATTTTAAAATTTGAAATTACTATGGTTTATAGAAAAAAATACAGAGAAAATTTAACATTCGATAATAAGTATTATTAACTCTTATACTTGTAAGAAAAAATACTATATTTGGATGATCTGTAAGATGAGAAAATGTATGATCAAAACTACCAAAATATTGCTAAATTTACCATAATTCTAGCTCTATGGAAACACCAAAAAACTCGATAATTTTAACCAAAGAGTTTTGGTAATGTTTTAGGTTAACAATAAAATAAAATTTTATAATGTTTGTTAAATTTTGGTAAAATATGGTAAATAATCATGTTAGCTAAGAACATTTTCTTCTTATAGGCCATTATTCAATAAAATTAACTGTTCAGTTATGTATTTTCTACTAAATGTGTGGTAATAAGAACTATATTTGTGAAAACCAGAATTTCTGTTAAACCCTTACAATTTGAATAGAAAATTTATCAAATAAATGGTTTAAATACAGGATATATTTTAATTTTATTACCCAAGTTATTTTTTATTTTTTTTAAACCAGAAATGTCAATACAGTTCCGTAATTTTACCGAATTTTTTTCTTCGTATTCTCCACTTAAATGTAATTATGCAGTTAAAATTCGATGAGCTAAAAAAAAAAACATTTTTATATGTAAACCTAAAACGAATTTTCTTTCGAATTCCAATTTATTTGAAAGTCATTGCTAATTTAAGTGTTCATTCGTGAATTTTTTCAGGTATATTTTAAATATTGACTGTTTATTCATTTTTGCAGAAAATTTATTTTTTCGTCAGGAGATCTTTGCCTTTTTTTTAATTTTGTAAGCTCGCACTGAATTGTCAATTAAGAGTAGCGAAAGAGAGAGAGAGAGAGAGAGAGAGGAATTTGCATGTTGCAAGATATAAATCTTAACAGTTAAATTGACATTTTTAAAAATAAATAAACCTAACGATAAAAAGTATTCTCAGTTTAAACTGTTAAAATTCTCGTCAACAAATAAAATAATTTCTCAGCAATTTTTCTTGTTTTATTGTTCTAATACACAATCTGTATTCCTTAGGTCAAATCTTCTTTAAAGTGCAGATGATAATTTTCAAGTTGAGGTAGTCCTCGAATTCGTTACGATTAGCATTTTAACAAAACATTCTTACATAACGCTACTTCACTTGTACATTTTAAAAGCAAAATGTTCAGCGTTTCAGTTTAAAATATTGCTTTTTAAGGGAAAAAAATAAAACAAGGATTTAAGTGAAACAATTACGCGGGTAGGTGATCGGAAACGGGGGGAGTCAGAGACTCCCTGTTTTTCTTTTTTTAATTTTCGCATGGAACAATTCCTTAATAGAAAGAGTTAATAATATATATTAATAATACATATTAATCTTATAGAGAAACAGGATTTTATTTTTCTGCACAGCAAGTCAAAACATTTATGTAAGCATTATTTCCAAGTGTAGAAGTATTAAAGTTTTTCTGAAAAAGAAAAGCATACAAATAAGTTTTGACCTAATGCAATTATTTAATTTCGAGAGTTCGTTTATCGTTGGTAGTTAACTAAATGTTTTTGTTATTTAATTTATTTTTCCTTTATAACACCAGAAATTGTTTTTAATAATTTAAAAATAAATATTGATCTTAATTTGAGGACATTTTACTGTCTGAAATCACAGGACACGTATTTTTAAAAAGAATCATTTAAGTGACCTTGTTTCCAATCCTTCAAGTTAAGGGAAAAAGAGAGGGGAAAGCGAACGCTTAGCATTTTAAACCCCCTCCCCCGATTCTAAGAAAAAGTCTCTTCAACCAGGTGGTCCACTTACCCCAGACGCCAAAAGATTCAATGGTCGCCAAAAAATTTGAAAAAAAGGGGATAAATAATGGAAATGGTCAACTTCAAAAGAGGTCTCCTTTCTGTTTTATTGCAGGAATGCGATACACAACAGACTAAGGACAAGTAAGTAAACTTTTATTCTTTAGCTCATGTTATATTTTCAGTACACTATTATTTATTAATTTTTCACAAATAGTTTGTTTTTATTTTCTTTATTTAGTTTTTAGTAATTATATTTTTTAATCTTTATATTCTACAAGAATGTTTCTTCGTAAGATTAGCATGTAAGTTACCATTTTAGTTTTAAAATGAATTATAAGTTCCATTAATCCTAACAATAGAAAAATGATTTTCTATAGCTATTTAAATCAAATGCTTCTTTATTTTTTTAAAAAGTTTTTAATTTAATAATTATTTAAATTAATTTACTTACTTAGTTTAATTACCTTATTTAATTTATTAAAAAAATCGGTAGTCATTTTTTACCAGGACTATGTAATGACGGCCTCGTTTCACCTTTTGTTTCAAATAAAACTTCTGAAAAAAATGGTATTAACATTTTCTAATTTTTTATTAGTTTATCGTATAATTTAAATTTAATAATTTTCTGATCAGAGTTTTTTAAATAAAAACGTTTAACAATCTAAAACTCGTCTCACACTTGCTTAAGTGGAAAAACTGTCTTTCTAAGTTTGCTTTTGTTGCTTTGTAATTGCTTTTTATTAATGTTAAATATTTTTTTTTTTTTTTTTTGCATGGATGGAAATACTGTAAGAAAAATCTTTTGGAAGAAAGGTCAAGATGAAAGGTAAGAACATCTCAAATCTTTATATTAAGGGTAAAATTTAGGATTAAATTTTTAATAAAATTAGGAAATTACTTTACTGTTATTGAAGTATGTTTTTTAAGACATTTTTAAATTTTTTAAATAAATAACGCATAATTTACTCTGCAAAAGCATTTTCTTAAAATGTCTTTTAAAACTTTTTTCATATTTTTGAAAAACTTTATATTTATAACGAACGTTACATTTATATTAAACGTTACATTTATAATGAATGGTAAAAAAAAAATTTTTGGCCCATATCTTTGTGTACAAAATGTACAAGAAATTTGATTTTAGGTAAACAGAAATGCTGGAACTGTCAGGAATGAAGTAATTTTCGGCCAAAACATGAAAAAAATCTTGCAATAAACCTGAAATAAAATTCATTCTAAAATTCACGTTAACACTATGTAGCCAATGAGGTTAAAAGTAATTAAGATAAAAATCTACTTTATTATCCCATAAAAGAAATCTACTGCAACATATTTGCATTTTTTTAAATTATTTAAAATAAGAATATTTTTTTGTGGAAATAAATTTAAAGTTCTTTTTAAGTATAGAAATATTTGCAGCATAATATTTTTTCTTTCTTCATAGAATTAAGTTTTCTGTTTCTAGCTCTTTTTCCAGTTCTTGTGCAAATTTTACTATTTATCTAAACTTATTTATCTTTTTCTTAATATATTATATCATTCTCTATCTTAAGATTTATAGAGTTGTTTATTTTGAATCTCTTCCTGTTGAACTTTCACCTATTGAAATTTTATTTTTAGAAAAGCATATTTTCCGTAAAAAAAAAAGTAACTTTAATTGACGGTTGAATGTACATATATTTCTGATGATTACTATGTAGTGCAAAAAATTTATCTAAATATTTTTTGAAATTATAATGGAAAAGGCAAGGAATTTTTTTTCTAAAATTAAGGGTAACCCGGACAAAAGTAATATATTGGTCTATTTTAGTATCTATAATTTGAATAGACTTCTATGTCTGTTATGCTGGATTTTTTTTCCATTCATATCTTATTCCTTTTCTAAATTTGAATTAGAGAACAAAATTTAAAAAAGAACTTATTGTATAGAAATGAGTTCTAAGCAGTTTTTTTCCCTTCAATTTAATATTTTTATTTTGTTGATTTTTAACAGTTTTTTCCATGTTCATATTCTAATTATTTTTCTTCCTTTCATGAAAAGTCCGGAAATTCCGACAGTGTGAATCAACTAGAATGGCTGAGTACTGGAACTAGAATGAACGAGAACCAACAGAAAAGGTAAGAACATGATAAAACTACATTTTAACTCAGTAGTACCCATTCTATAATTTGTGGAATCTATTTTACAAATTCATAGCAAAATTAGAAAATCTACTTCATATTCTATATGTAGAACTGCAATTTTAATAATTTCTTCGACTGTAATTTGTATTAAAATATTTTCAGATTATTAGCAAATAATTTTTATGATTTTAAAGGAAAAATTTTATAAGGAAATATATTTTTTTTTAAATCTAAAATTTTTTTAATCAAAATACCTGTTTTTGATTTTCAAAAGTACTTTCCTAAAATCTTATCTGTTTAGTCGCCTAAATTTATTACTTTCTTAAAAAAGTTTCAGCTTGTTTTTTTAAAAATTATGCCTATACTAGAATTTCTTGATTTGTTAGAGGGAAATTTCTTTTTTAGTCAAATGATTTGATTTTATCATAGCTTACATGTCATTTTAATGTAAATTTCTTTTCATAATTTTTAAATATTAAAAATTTAAAAGTAAAAATTTATTATAAAATAAATTTAAAAATTGTTGCATAGCTGTTATTAAGTGCTATGTACTGTTATAATGCTTAATATATATATATATATATATATATATATATATATATATATATATATATATATATATATTTCACTGGTTTTCAACTTTTTTTTTCAACTGGTTCTCTTCAAATTAAAATTTTTTATGTATAAAAAAATTTAAATATTTTAAAAAACCGTTTAGTTTAAACCAACCTATCTTGATGGCATAAAATTTATATTCTTTAGTTAGTTTGTAAATTCATTACAAATGTAGAAAATCATTCCTCTTTATCGCATATTTTAATAACTTTATGCTTATGACTTTTAATACTTAATGGAGTATAGTTTTGAAGGATCATATATTTTTTTAATTGATAGAAATTTTAATCAAATAACATATTTTCAGATTTTAAAAGTACTATCTTAAAAAAATTTTCTTATATTTTTTACATGTTTAAAAACCTTTAGTTTGTTTATTTCCTTGAGGTTAAAATTTCTTTTAATTAAATAATTTAATTTTATATAAACTTAAAATATTTTCACATATTAAAGTAAAAAATTCGTTCATAGTTCTTAATCGTAAAAAAGTTAAATTTTGTTTAAATAATAAAAATATTAACATTACATAACATATTAATAGCTACAAACTATTTTGGTGAGAATGTATTCTTTCTAATTTAAAAAATATTAAAGTTTTGCTATCAAATTCTTTATTTAAAATGCATTTTTATGTTCAATTATTAAACAGATTGATCTGTAGTTACAAAATGCAATATATAAGCATTGTTAAGCGATATATACCGCTTCAATTAGTTTTCTAACTTATGCATTGGAAGCATAAGGTTGGGAAGCATTTTAAAAATTAATAGTTTATAACAGGTGAGTTTACAGTAATGAAGTTTGGTCACCACTTTTAACATTTTTAAAGTCAATCATAGTTCTCTCTATTTTTAAACTAATTAATTGTTTCATAATACTGTAAAGAGAAGTTTTATCCAGGTTGTTTCGTTAATTCATAGGATATTATTCATAGCTGTTTTAATATTTGATGCTGCAATTTTTTCAATCCAAATGAATCCGCTACTTTACACATTTGCAATAGATGTTACAAAGTACAATGGAATTTTATAAAATTAATACTTAGTTTTATTACAAGCTGGAATATTCATTTTGTGCTGTTATTACCTTTTGTTACAATCAGCTAAAATTTATTTTTGTGACAATCAATGCTCGCTAGTAAATAATAAAAAAACCCAGGTGGTTTGAGCAACTTTATTAAATTCTATAACGTATGATATTTATAAGAGAAAAACTAAATTGTTGAAAATTATTGGATAGAATTTTTCTTCGAATATTTCCCTGGGATCAATAAAAGTATTTTTTAATTGTTAGAATTAATTGATATTATAACTTAACCCAGAATTAAAATGCGTCAAAAATTAATTAGATATTTTGTTTCTGTACATATTATTTAATAAATCTGTTGTAAAATAAATTGGTTACTTTTTTGCAGGAAAACTAGATTCATTCTGAAATAGGATGTTATAAAGAAGTTATTGTACACTTATGTACTTGTTTGTATTTTGATTTGTTATATTGAAATAAAATAATATTCTTTTCTTAAGGTCCTGTTTTATTTTAAATTTTATGCATTTTATTCATATTGAAATTCCAGCTTTATTTATTTCAAATCATAGAAATTGATGTGTTATTTACAGGTACCCAGTATATATATATATTTAAAAATATTTATGATATGTCTTGTTTATCTATTATTGAATATGAATAATATTGAATGGAAAGTTAGCCAATATTAAATATGAATAATATTGAAAATAAGAATAATGACTGGGCTGTGGCTTTGTTTCTATCAAGAAAAGTTAATTGTAGGTTTAATATACATAATTATTTTCATTTTTTTTTCATAACTTAAATAACTTATACATTAAGTCGCAATATGTTTTATCTTAGAATAAAATTTTTATTTAATTTTACCTCATAATGTGTAAAAAAATGTGAACACTCAATTAAACACACAATGTTTTTATATGATTCTACTTTTAACTTATTGCATTTATAATTGATTAAAATGAAATAGAAAAGAAATTTATTTTATTATGTAAGAAGATTCATTGGATGATAATTTATTATAAATTAAACAATTTTTTCCACCATTTCGCTTTTTATATTAGCATAAAATTTTTTGCATGTAATGGCAGTTATTGTTTTATTACAATATAAAAAGTTAAAATACAATAAATTACTAGAGCTGATATCAGCAGAGTAAGAGAAAACAATTTATGTTCCTTAAATAAGAATTATTATCAACAACATGCAGCAAAAAGTCTTTGAAATTTAAGGAGAGCTCTAATAAATAAGTAAGTGACAAAAAAATTGCCGCGACACCTAACATAAAGGTGTGATACCGGCAAGGATGGCATTAAAGTTTTCTATCGAACCAAGTGTGAGGTGAGTTAAGGGTGGTATATCAGCAAATAAGGCAAAGAAGTTCGCCTAAACATCTGATATAAAGGTGTGATACCGGCAAGGACGGCATTAAAACTTTCTATTGAACCGAGTTTGAGGTGAGTTAAGGGTGATACACCGGCAAATAAGGCAAAGAAGTTCGCCTAAGCACCTGAAATAAAGGTGCGATACGGGCGAAAACGGCATAGACGTTTTCTAATCAGCCAACAGTTAAGGTGCCTTAACGGCAAGCGAGGCAACGACGTGTGCCAGTGAACATATTCAGCTTTTGATAAAAAGGCAAAAAAGACAAACAAAAGGTACAATAAAAGCCTTTACGGCAATTTTCTCTTCATTCTGTGAAAAAATTTTTTTTCCCCGGTATTAAACAGGCAAAAATGGCAAAGCAATCCAGAGGCAACAAAATAGTCCCGGTCCTTCAACGATTGCCGTCGCTTTGCCTGAAATGCCATGCACTGGCCCTCATTCTGGCCCAGATTTCACTTTATTAACGGAACCGATACGGCGATGAAAAGCCCGCCGTAATGGCACTTTAGGTGTGCCGACATTGTCCCTTCACTAGCCCAAAAGTCGTGTGCTTGTTGGGTTCTCATGTCATTTTTTATGCAATTGTTTTAAGATTTGTTCACTTCGCAAAAGAAATTTTCTTTCTTACTCGGGTATCTGTCCCCAGTGGCGCAATTGGATAGCGCGCGGTACTTATAGTGCAGTACTTGCGAGTAATGCCGAGGCTGTGAGTTCGATCCTCACCTGGGGAAGATGTATTTTATTTAAAAATGATATTCTTTACTTATGAGGATAGAACATCAATTACCAGACTTCTCATGTCATTTTTTATGCAATTGTTTTAAGATTTGTTCGTTTCGCAATAGAAATTTTCTTTCGTACTCGGACATCTGTCCCCAGTGGCGTAATTGGTTAGCGCGCGGAACTTATAGTGCAGTACTTGCGAGTAATGCCGAGGCTGTGAGTTCGATCCTCACCTGGGGAAGATGTATTTTATTTAAAAATGATATTCTTTACTTATGAGGATAGAACGTCAATTAGCAGACTTCTCGTGTCATTTTTTATGCAATTGTTTTAAGATTTGTTCGTTTCGCAACAGAAACTTCCTTTCTTACTCGGACATCTGTCCCCAGTGGCGCATTTGGTTAGCGCGCGGTACTTAAAGTGCAGTACTTGCGAGTAATGCCGAGGCTGTGAGTTCGATCCTCACCTGGGGAAGATGTATTTTATTTAAAAATGATATTCTTTACTTATGAGGATAGAACGTCAATTACCAGACTTCTCGTGTCATTTTTTATGCAATTGTTTTAAGATTTGTTCGTTTCGCAATAGAAATTTTCTTTCGTACTCGGACATCTGTCCCCAGTGGCGCAATTGGTTAGCGCGCGGAACTTATAGTGCAGTACTTGCGAGTAATGCCGAGGCTGTGAGTTCGATCCTCACCTGGGGAAGATGTATTTTATTTAAAAATGATATTCTTTACTTATGAGGATAGAACGTCAATTACCAGACTTCTCGTGTCATTTTTTATGCAATTGTTTTAAGATTTGTTCGTTTCGCAACAGAAACTTCCTTTCTTACTCGGACATCTGTCCCCAGTGGCGCAATTGGTTAGCGCGCGGTACTTAAAGTGCAGTACTTGCGAGTAATGCCGAGGCTGTGAGTTCGATCCTCACCTGGGGAAGATGTATTTTATTTAAAAATGATATTCTTTACTTATGAGGATAGAACGTCAATTACCAGACTTCTCGTGTCATTTTTTATGCAATTGTTTTAAGATTTGTTCGTTTCGCAACAGAAACTTCCTTTCTTACTCGGACATCTGTCCCCAGTGGCGCAATTGGTTAGCGCGCGGTATTTATAGTGCAGTACTTGCGAGTACTGCCGAGTCTGTGAGTTCGATCCTCACCTGGGGAAGATGTATTTTATTTAAAAATGATATTCTTTACTTATGAGGATAGAACGTCAATTACCAGACTTCTCGTGTCATTTTTTATGCAATTGTTTTAAGATTTGTTCACTTCGCGATAGAAATTTTCTTTCTCACTCGGACATCTGTCCCCAGTGGCGCAATTGGTTAGCGCGCGGTATTTATAGTGCAGTACTTGCGAGTACTGCCGAGTCTGTAAGTTCGATCCTCACCTGGGGAAGATGTATTTTATTTAAAAATGATATTCTTTACTTATGAGGATAGAACGTCAATTACCAGACTTCTCGTGTCATTTTTTATGCAATTGTTTTAAGATTTGTTCACTTCGCAATAGAAATTTTCCTTCTTACTCGGACATCTGTCCCCAGTGGCGCAATTGGTTAGAGCGCGGTACTTATAGTGCAGTAGTTGCGAGTAATGCCGAGGCTGTGAGTTCCATCCTCACCTGGGGAAGATGTATTTTATTTAAAAATGATATTCTTTATTTATGAGGATAGAACGTCAATTACCAGACTTCTCATGTCATTTTTTATGCAATTGTTTTAAGATTTGTTCACTTCGCAATAGAAATTTTCTTTCTTACTCGGACATCTGTCCCCAGTGGCGCAATTGGTTAGCGCGCGGTACTTATAGTGCAGTACTTGCGAGTAATGCCGAGGCTGTGAGTTCCATCCTCACCTGGGGAAGATGTATTTTATTTAAAAATGATATTCTTTATTTATGAGGATAGAACGTCAATTACCAGACTTCTCATGTCATTTTTTATGCAATTGTTTTAAGATTTGTTCACTTCGCAAAGGAAATTTTCTTTCTCACTCGGGTATCTGTCCCCAGTGGCGCAATTGGATAGCGCGCGGTACTTATAGTGCAGTACTTGCGAGTAATGCCGAGGCTGTGAGTTCGATCCTCACCTGGGGAAGATGTATTTTATTTAAAAATGATATTCTTTACTTATGAGGATAGAACGTCAATTACCAGACTTCTCATGTCATTTTTTATGCAATTGTTTTAAGATTTGTTCGTTTCGCAATAGAAATTTTCTTTCGTACTCGGACATCTGCCCCCAGTGGCGTAATTGGTTAGCGCGCGGAACTTATAGTGCAGTACTTGCGAGTGATGCCGAGGCTGTGAGTTCGATCCTCACCTGGGGAAGATGTATTTTATTTAAAAATGATATTCTTTACTTATGAGGATAGAACGTCAATTACCAGACTTCTCGTGTCATTTTTTATGCAATTGTTTTCAGATTTGTTCACTTCGCAATAGAAATTTTCCTTCTTACTCGGACATCTGTCCCCAGTGGCGCAATTGGTTAGAGCGCGGTACTTATAGTGCAGTACTTGCGAGTAATGCCGAGGCTGTGAGTTCGATCCTCACCTGGGGAAGATGTATTTTAATTAAAAATGATATTCTTTATTTATGAGGATAGAACGTCAATTACCAGACTTCTCATGTCATTTTTTATGCAATTGTTTTAAGATTTGTTCACTTCGCAATAGAAATTTTCTTTTTTACTCGGACATCTGTCCCCAGTGGCGCAATTGGTTAGCGCGCGGTACTTATAGTGCAGTACTTGCGAGTAATGCCGAGGCTGTGAGTTCCATCCTCACCTGGGGAAGATGTATTTTAATTAAAAATGATATTCTTTATTTATGAGGATAGAACGTCAATTACCAGACTTCTCATGTCTTTTTTTATGCAATTGTTTTAAGATTTGTTCACTTCGCAATAGAAATTTTCTTTTTTACTCGGACATCTGTCCCCAGTGGCGCAATTGGTTAGCGCGCGGTACTTATAGTGCAGTACTTGCGAGTAATGCCGAGGCTGTGAGTTCGATCCTCACCTGGGGAAGATGTATTTTAATTAAAAATGATATTCTTTATTTATGAGGATAGAACGTCAATTACCAGACTTCTCATGTCTTTTTTTATGCAATTGTTTTAAGATTTGTTCACTTCGCAATAGAAATTTTCTTTTTTACTCGGACATCTGTCCCCAGTGGCGCAATTGGTTAGCGCGCGGTACTTATAGTGCAGTACTTGCGAGTAATGCCGAGGCTGTGAGTTCGATCCTCACCTGGGGAAGATGTATTTTAATTAAAAATGATATTCTTTATTTATGAGGATAGAACGTCAATTACCAGACTTCTCATGTCTTTTTTTATGCAATTGTTTTAAGATTTGTTCACTTCGCAATAGAAATTTTCTTTTTTACTCGGACATCTGTCCCCAGTGGCGCAATTGGTTAGCGCGCGGTACTTATAGTGCAGTACTTGCGAGTAATGCCGAGGCTGTGAGTTCCATCCTCACCTGGGGAAGATGTATTTTATTTAAAAATGATATTCTTTATTTATGAGGATAGAACGTCAATTACCAGACTTCTCATGTCATTTTTTATGCAATTGTTTTAAGATTTGTTCACTTCGCGAAAGAAATTTTCTTTCTTACTCGGGTATCTGTCCCCAGTGGCGCAATTGGATAGCGCGCGGTACTTATAGTGCAGTACTTGCGAGTAATGCCGAGGCTGTGAGTTCGATCCTCACCTGGGGAAGATGTATTTTATTCAAAAATGATATTCTTTACTTATGAGGATAGAACGTCAATTACCAGACTTCTCATGTCATTTTTTATGCAATTGTTTTAAGATTTGTTCACTTCGCAAAAGAAATTTTCTTTCTTACTCGGGTATCTGTCCCCAGTGGCGCAATTGGATAGCGCGCGGTACTTATAGTGCAGTACTTGCGAGTAATGCCGAGGCTGTGAGTTCGATCCTCACCTGGGGAAGATGTATTTTATTTAAAAATGATATTCTTTACTTATGAGGATAGAACATCAATTACCAGACTTCTCATGTCATTTTTTATGCAATTGTTTTAAGATTTGTTCGTTTCGCAATAGAAATTTTCTTTCGTACTCGGACATCTGTCCCCAGTGGCGTAATTGGTTAGCGCGCGGAACTTATAGTGCAGTACTTGCGAGTAATGCCGAGGCTGTGAGTTCGATCCTCACCTGGGGAAGATGTATTTTATTTAAAAATGATATTCTTTACTTATGAGGATAGAACGTCAATTAGCAGACTTCTCGTGTCATTTTTTATGCAATTGTTTTAAGATTTGTTCGTTTCGCAACAGAAACTTCCTTTCTTACTCGGACATCTGTCCCCAGTGGCGCATTTGGTTAGCGCGCGGTACTTAAAGTGCAGTACTTGCGAGTAATGCCGAGGCTGTGAGTTCGATCCTCACCTGGGGAAGATGTATTTTATTTAAAAATGATATTCTTTACTTATGAGGATAGAACGTCAATTACCAGACTTCTCGTGTCATTTTTTATGCAATTGTTTTAAGATTTGTTCGTTTCGCAATAGAAATTTTCTTTCGTACTCGGACATCTGTCCCCAGTGGCGCAATTGGTTAGCGCGCGGAACTTATAGTGCAGTACTTGCGAGTAATGCCGAGGCTGTGAGTTCGATCCTCACCTGGGGAAGATGTATTTTATTTAAAAATGATATTCTTTACTTATGAGGATAGAACGTCAATTACCAGACTTCTCGTGTCATTTTTTATGCAATTGTTTTAAGATTTGTTCGTTTCGCAACAGAAACTTCCTTTCTTACTCGGACATCTGTCCCCAGTGGCGCAATTGGTTAGCGCGCGGTACTTAAAGTGCAGTACTTGCGAGTAATGCCGAGGCTGTGAGTTCGATCCTCACCTGGGGAAGATGTATTTTATTTAAAAATGATATTCTTTACTTATGAGGATAGAACGTCAATTACCAGACTTCTCGTGTCATTTTTTATGCAATTGTTTTAAGATTTGTTCGTTTCGCAACAGAAACTTCCTTTCTTACTCGGACATCTGTCCCCAGTGGCGCAATTGGTTAGCGCGCGGTATTTATAGTGCAGTACTTGCGAGTACTGCCGAGTCTGTGAGTTCGATCCTCACCTGGGGAAGATGTATTTTATTTAAAAATGATATTCTTTACTTATGAGGATAGAACGTCAATTACCAGACTTCTCGTGTCATTTTTTATGCAATTGTTTTAAGATTTGTTCACTTCGCGATAGAAATTTTCTTTCTCACTCGGACATCTGTCCCCAGTGGCGCAATTGGTTAGCGCGCGGTATTTATAGTGCAGTACTTGCGAGTACTGCCGAGTCTGTAAGTTCGATCCTCACCTGGGGAAGATGTATTTTATTTAAAAATGATATTCTTTACTTATGAGGATAGAACGTCAATTACCAGACTTCTCGTGTCATTTTTTATGCAATTGTTTTAAGATTTGTTCACTTCGCAATAGAAATTTTCCTTCTTACTCGGACATCTGTCCCCAGTGGCGCAATTGGTTAGAGCGCGGTACTTATAGTGCAGTACTTGCGAGTAATGCCGAGGCTGTGAGTTCCATCCTCACCTGGGGAAGATGTATTTTATTTAAAAATGATATTCTTTATTTATGAGGATAGAACGTCAATTACCAGACTTCTCATGTCATTTTTTATGCAATTGTTTTAAGATTTGTTCACTTCGCAATAGAAATTTTCTTTCTTACTCGGACATCTGTCCCCAGTGGCGCAATTGGTTAGCGCGCGGTACTTATAGTGCAGTACTTGCGAGTAATGCCGAGGCTGTGAGTTCCATCCTCACCTGGGGAAGATGTATTTTATTTAAAAATGATATTCTTTATTTATGAGGATAGAACGTCAATTACCAGACTTCTCATGTCATTTTTTATGCAATTGTTTTAAGATTTGTTCACTTCGCAAAGGAAATTTTCTTTCTCACTCGGGTATCTGTCCCCAGTGGCGCAATTGGATAGCGCGCGGTACTTATAGTGCAGTACTTGCGAGTAATGCCGAGGCTGTGAGTTCGATCCTCACCTGGGGAAGATGTATTTTATTTAAAAATGATATTCTTTACTTATGAGGATAGAACGTCAATTACCAGACTTCTCATGTCATTTTTTATGCAATTGTTTTAAGATTTGTTCGTTTCGCAATAGAAATTTTCTTTCGTACTCGGACATCTGCCCCCAGTGGCGTAATTGGTTAGCGCGCGGAACTTATAGTGCAGTACTTGCGAGTGATGCCGAGGCTGTGAGTTCGATCCTCACCTGGGGAAGATGTATTTTATTTAAAAATGATATTCTTTACTTATGAGGATAGAACGTCAATTACCAGACTTCTCGTGTCATTTTTTATGCAATTGTTTTAAGATTTGTTCGTTTCGCAACAGAAACTTCCTTTCTTACTCGGACATCTGTCCCCAGTGGCGCATTTGGTTAGCGCGCGGTACTTAAAGTGCAGTACTTGCGAGTAATGCCGAGGCTGTGAGTTCGATCCTCACCTGGGGAAGATGTATTTTATTTAAAAATGATATTCTTTACTTATGAGGATAGAACGTCAATTACCAGACTTCTCGTGTCATTTTTTATGCAATTGTTTTAAGATTTGTTCACTTCGCAATAGAAATTTTCCTTCTTACTCGGACACCTGTCCCCAGTGGCGCAATTGGTTAGAGCGCGGTACTTATAGTGCAGTACTTGCGAGTAATGCCGAGGCTGTGAGTTCCATCCTCACCTGGGGAAGATGTATTTTATTTAAAAATGATATTCTTTACTTATGAGGATAGAACGTCAATTACCAGACTTCTCATGTCATTTTTTATGCAATTGTTTTAAGATTTGTTCGTTTCGCAATAGAAATTTTCTTTCGTACTCGGACATCTGTCCCCAGTGGCGTAATTGGTTAGCGCGCGGAACTTATAGTGCAGTACTTGCGAGTAATGCCGAGGCTGTGAGTTCGATCCTCACCTGGGGAAGATGTATTTTATTTAAAAATGATATTCTTTACTTATGAGGATAGAACGTCAATTACCAGACTTCTCGTGTCATTTTTTATGCAATTGTTTTAAGATTTGTTCGTTTCGCAACAGAAACTTCCTTTCTTACTCGGACATCTGTCCCCAGTGGCGCATTTGGTTAGCGCGCGGTACTTAAAGTGCAGTACTTGCGAGTAATGCCGAGGCTGTGAGTTCGATCCTCACCTGGGGAAGATGTATTTTATTTAAAAATGATATTCTTTACTTATGAGGATAGAACGTCAATTACCAGACTTCTCATGTCATTTTTTATGCAATTGTTTTAAGATTTGTTCGTTTCGCAATAGAAATTTTCTTTCGTACTCGGACATCTGTCCCCAGTGGCGCAATTGGTTAGCGCGCGGAACTTATAGTGCAGTACTTGCGAGTAATGCCGAGGCTGTGAGTTCGATCCTCACCTGGGGAAGACGTATTTTATTTAAAAATGATATTCTTTACTTATGAGGATAGAACGTCAATTACCAGACTTCTCGTGTCATTTTTTATGCAATTGTTTTAAGATTTGTTCGTTTCGCAACAGAAACTTCCTTTCTTACTCGGACATCTGTCCCCAGTGGCGCAATTGGTTAGCGCGCGGTATTTATAGTGCAGTACTTGCGAGTACTGCCGAGTCTGTGAGTTCGATCCTCTCCTGGGGAAGATGTATTTTATTTAAAAATGATATTCTTTACTTATGAGGATAGAACGTCAATTACCAGACTTCTCGTGTCATTTTTTATGCAATTGTTTTAAGATTTGTTCACTTCGCGATAGAAATTTTCTTTCTCACTCGGACATCTGTCCCCAGTGGCGCAATTGGTTAGCGCGCGGCATTTATAGTGCAGTACTTGCGAGTACTGCCGAGTCTGTGAGTTCGATCCTCACCTGGGGAAGATGTATTTTATTTAAAAATGATATTCTTTACTTATGAGGATAGAACGTCAATTACCAGACTTCTCGTGTCATTTTTTATGCAATTGTTTTAAGATTTGTTCACTTCGCAATAGAAATTTTCTTTCTTACTCGGACATCTGTCCCCAGTGGCGCAATTGGTTAGCGCGCGGTACATATAGTGCAGTACTTGCGAGTAATGCAGAGGCTGTTAGTTCGATCTTCGCCTGGGGAAGATGTATTTTATTTAAAGAAGATATTCTTTACTTATGAGGATAGAACGTCAATTACCAGACTCCTCATGTCATTTTTTATGCAATTGTTTTAAGATTTGTTCACTTCGGAATAGAAATTTTCTTTCTTTCTCGGACATCTGTCCCCAGTGGCGTAATTGGTTAGCGCGCAGTACTTATAGTGCAGTACTTGCGAGTAATGCCGAGGCTGTGAGTTCGATCCTCACCTGGGGAAAATGTCTTTTATTTAAAAATGATATTCTTTACTTATGAGGATAGAACGTCAATTACCAGACTTCTCGTGTCATTTTTTATGCAATTGTTTTAAGATTTGTTCACTTCGCAATAGAAATTTTCTTTCTTACTCGGACATATGTCCCCAGTGGCGCAATTGGTTAGCGCGCGGTACTTATAGTGCAGTACTTGCGAGTAATGCCGAGGCTGCGAGTTCGATCCTCACCTGGGGAAGATGTATTTTATTTAAAAATGATATTCTTTACTTATGAGGATAGAACGTCAATTACCAGACTCCTCATGTCATCTTTCAAAATTAAGTCTACAATAAAAACAATTGAATGAATAAAAAAAAAATCAAATGTTTACCAGATCAAGAAGAAAAATATTAATGTTACGACTTCATTAAAAAATGTGCCCAAATCTCGAGTAAATAATTAAAAGCAAACAAGCGGTGAATCAATATACAGATATCAATTAAGTAAACAGAGCTGAATAAACTATAATTTTCTTTAAAAAATACATTTTCCTTTATCTTATTATCCACGTAAAAAACTAAATGCATTATATTAATACTTTATGAGCCTTTTGAAATATTCCATCAAATATTCTTCCATTTTTTTATTCCTCTCTATTTACTTAGGAATATCGAGAGATAGGCTCTTTCGTAGCGTGTTGTTGTGCGCTGGGAATTTTCGCAACTTTTCAAGAAGATTTTATTCTTGATTCTATTTTATTTCCATTTCAAAAGGGGATAGTTCGGAATTCATTAAGTTGGGAGTTGCTATGACAACCGAACGGATATCGAATACATCCTACTTGCTTTTGTGAAATTCACTTTCCAATTCGAATGAAACATGGAAATAGGAAACTGAAAGCAAATACATTGTTAATTACTAAGATTTAAGTGACGCATCTTTGTTGGATTGGAATTTAGTTTAGAATAAACCCTTAATAATGATTTAAATAATGTTTTTCATAATTTATTCATAATGATCTTTTTTGTTTTTATAAAATTCTCTTTCCTCTAAAAATGAAGCATAGAAATAGGAAATTGAAAGCGGATACTTTGTTAATTACTAAGATTTAAGTGACACATATCTTAGTTGAATTAGATTTTAATTTTAAAATTAACCCTTAATAATGAATTTAATTGCTTTTTGATCATTTACCCATAATGATCCTATTTGCTTTTGTAAAATTCACTTTCCAATACTAATAAAGTATAAAAATAGAAAATTTAAGGCTTATTCATTGCTTATTAGAAAGATTTAAGCGACACCCCTTTTTTAGATTCGACTTAAAATTCACTTTCCAATGCAAATGAAACATAGAAATAGAAAATTGATGGAGAAAGCATTGTTCATTACTAAGATTTAAGGCATACATTTTTTAAAAATTAGAAAATTTAGAATGAACTCTAAATAATGATTTTAATTGCTTTTTGATAATTTATCGATTAGCTTATTTTTATCGATTAGCTTATTGAATTTATCGATAATTTATCAATGTTCAACTCAGTAACCATGTAATTTTGAGCCTAATCCAGAAGATAAGGGAATTTCTGAAGCAAGCATTTAGACAAACTGGCCTTCATGGAGGACTTTTTGCTGAAACTAACCAGCATTTACTCAAAGGAAAACCACAAAAACCTCTTACGATTAGCCCAACGCCAGGAGGATTTTTACCCACAATCCGTCAGCCACTGAGGATATTTTTACGTCAGCACTGGGGTTGGAGAGAGCAGGAAGCAGAATTCATAGCAACCAACTACCGCTGGGATTCGAACCTGGTTCATCTCACTGGGAGGCGAACTCTCCATTCCCTGCCCTCAGGATTAAGTTTACTTAATTTTGAAATAATTTATCTAGAATAGTTCTATTCGCTTTTGTAAAATTCACTTTCCTATAAGAATAAATCATAGAAATAATATAACTTTGATAACTACAAATATTTAAGTTACACATCTTTGGATTAAAATCTGATTCAAAATTAGCCCTCAGGATTGATTTCAAATAATTTTGCAATAATTTACCTAAAACGATCCTAATTGCTTTTGAAAAATTCAATATTAAAATAGGTAACATATCTCATTGTTTTGATTAATAATTTCATATAATTCATCCATCAATTAATGATCACTGCGATGTAATTTAGTAAACACCTATTACTTACTGGTAGACTTTCAAATGCGCATTTTAGGATAGATAGAACTTTTCTCTCTTTTGCTCGCACAACTGTCCCCAGTGGCGCAATTGGTTAGCGCGCGGTACTTATAATGCAGTGCTTGCGAGTAATGCCGAGGCTGTGAGTTCGAGCCTCACCTGGGGAAGATGTATTTTATTTAAAAATGATATTCTTTACTTATGAGGATAGAACGTCAATTACCAGACTTCTCGTGTCATTTTTTATGCAATTGTTTTAAGATTTGTTCGTTTCGCAACAGAAACTTCCTTTCTTACTCGGACATCTGTCCCCAGTGGCGCAATTGGTTAGCGCGCGGTACTTAAAGTGCAGTACTTGCGAGTAATGCCGAGGCTGTGAGTTCGATCCTCACCTGGGGAAGATGTATTTTATTTAAAAATGATATTCTTTACTTATGAGGATAGAACGTCAATTACCAGACTTCTCGTGTCATTTTTTATGCAATTGTTTTAAGATTTGTTCACTTCGCGATAGAAATTTTCTTTCTTACTCGGACATCTGTCCCCAGTGGCGCAATTGGCTAGCGCGCGGTATTTATAGTGCAGTACTTGCGAGTACTGCCGAGTCTGTAAGTTCGATCCTCACCTGGGGAAGATGTATTTTATTTAAAAATGATATTCTTTACTTATGAGGATAGAACGTCAATTACCAGACTTCTCGTGTCATTTTTTATGCAATTGTTTTAAGATTTGTTCACTTCGCAATAGAAATTTTCCTTCTTACTCGGACATCTGTCCCCAGTGGCGCAATTGGTTAGAGCGCGGTACTTATAGTGCAGTACTTGCGAGTAATGCCGAGGCTGTGAGTTCGATCCTCACCTGGGGAAGATGTATTTTAATTAAAAATGATATTCTTTACTTATGAGGATAGAACGTCAATTACCAGACTTCTCATGTCATTTTTTATGCAATTGTTTTAAGATTTGTTCACTTCGCAATAGAAATTTTCTTTCTTACTCGGACATCTGTCCCCAGTGGCGCAATTGGCTAGCGCGCGGTACTTATAGTGCAGTACTTGCGAGTAATGCCGAGGCTGTGAGTTCGATCCTCACCTGGGGAAGATGTATTTTATTCAAAAATGATATTCTTTACTTATGAGGATAGAACGTCAATTACCAGACTTCTCATGTCATTTTTTATGCAATTGTTTTAAGATTTGTTCACTTCGCAATAGAAATTTTCTTTCTTACTCGGACATCTGTCCCCAGTGGCGCAATTGGTTAGCGCGCGGTACTTATAGTGCAGTACTTGCGAGTAATGCCGAGGCTGTGAGTTCGATCCTCACCTGGGGAAGATGTATTTTATTCAAAAATGATATTCTTTACTTATGAGGATAGAACGTCAATTACCAGACTTCTCATGTCATTTTTTATGCAATTGTTTTAAGATTTGTTCACTTCGCAATAGAAATTTTCTTTCTTACTCGGACATCTGTCCCCAGTGGCGCAATTGGTTAGCACGCGGTACTTATAGTGCAGTACTTGCGAGTAATGCCGAGGCTGTGAGTTCGATCCTCACCTGGGGAAGATGTATTTTATTCAAAAATGATATTCTTTACTTATGAGGATAGAACGTCAATTACCAGACTTCTCATGTCATTTTTTATGCAATTGTTTTAAGATTTGTTCACTTCGCAATAGAAATTTTCTTTCTTACTCGGACATCTGTCCCCAGTGGCGCAATTGGTTAGCGCGCGGTACTTATAGTGCAGTACTTGCGAGTAATGCCGAGGCTGTGAGTTCGATCCTCACCTGGGGAAGATGTATTTTATTCAAAAATGATATTCTTTACTTATGAGGATAGAACGTCAATTACCAGACTTCTCATGTCATTTTTTATGCAATTGTTTTAAGATTTGTTCACTTCGCAATAGAAATTTTCTTTCTTACTCGGACATCTGTCCCCAGTGGCGCAATTGGTTAGCGCGCGGTACTTATAGTGCAGTACTTGCGAGTAATGCCGAGGCTGTGAGTTCGATCCTCACCTGGGGAAGATGTATTTTATTCAAAAATGATATTCTTTACTTATGAGGATAGAACGTCAATTACCAGACTTCTCATGTCATTTTTTATGCAATTGTTTTAAGATTTGTTCACTTCGCAATAGAAATTTTCTTTCTTACTCGGACATCTGTCCCCAGTGGCGCAATTGGTTAGCACGCGGTACTTATAGTGCAGTACTTGCGAGTAATGCCGAGGCTGTGAGTTCGATCCTCACCTGGGGAAGATGTATTTTATTCAAAAATGATATTCTTTACTTATGAGGATAGAACGTCAATTACCAGACTTCTCATGTCATTTTTTATGCAATTGTTTTAAGATTTGTTCACTTCGCAATAGAAATTTTCTTTCTTACTCGGACATCTGTCCCCAGTGGCGCAATTGGTTAGCGCGCGGTACTTATAGTGCAGTACTTGCGAGTAATGCCGAGGCTGTGAGTTCGATCCTCACCTGGAGAAGATGTATTTTATTCAAAAATGATATTCTTTACTTATGAGGATAGAACGTCAATTACCAGACTTCTCATGTCATTTTTTATGCAATTGTTTTAAGATTTGTTCACTTCGCAATAGAAATTTTCTTTCTTACTCGGACATCTGTCCCCAGTGGCGCAATTGGTTAGCGCGCGGTACTTATAGTGCAGTACTTGCGAGTAATGCCGAGGCTGTGAGTTCGATCCTCACCTGGGGAAGATGTATTTTATTTAAAAATGATACTCTTTACTTATGAGGATAGAACGTCAATTACCAGACTTCTCATGTCATTTTTTATGCAATTGTTTTAAGATTTGTTCACTTCGCAATAGAAATTTTCTTTCTTACTCGGACATCTGTCCCCAGTGGCGCAATTGGTTAGCGCGCGGTACTTATAGTGCAGTACTTGCGAGTAATGCCGAGGCTGTGAGTTCGATCCTCACCTGGGGAAGATGTATTTTATTTAAAAATGATACTCTTTACTTAAGAGGATAGAACGTCAATTACCAGACTCCTCGTGTCCTTTTTTATGCAATTGTTTTTAGATTTGTTCACTTCGTTATAGAAATTTTCTTTCTTACTCGGACATCTGTCCCCAGTGGCGCAATTGGTTAGCGCGCGGTACTTATAGTGAAGTACTTGCGAGTAATGCCGAGGGTGTGAGTTCGATCCTCACCTGGGGAAGATGTATTTTATTTAAAAATGATACTCTTTACTTAAGAGGATAGAACGTCAATTACCAGACTCCTCGTGTCCTTTTTTATGCAATTTTTTTTAGATTTTTTCACTTCGTAATAGAAATTTTCTTTCTTACTCGGACATCTGTCCCCAGTGCCGCAATTGGTTAGCGCGCGGTACATATAGTGCAGCACTTGCGAGTAATGCCGAGGCTGTGAGCTCGATCCTCACCTGGGGAAGATGTATTTTATTTAAAAATGATATTCTTTACTTAAGAGGATAGAACGTCAATTACCAGACTCCTCGTGTCATTTTTTATGCAATTGTTTTTAGATTTGTTCACTTCGTAATAGAAATTTTCTTTCTTACTCGGACATCTGTCCCCAGTGCCGCAATTGGTTAGCGCGCGGTACATATAGTGCAGCACTTGCGAGTAATGCCGAGGCTGTGAGTTCGATCCTCACCTGGGGAAGATGTATTTTATTTAAAAATGATATTCTTTACTTAAGAGGATAGAACGTCAATTACCAGACTCCTCGTGTCATTTTTTATGCAATTGTTTTTAGATTTGTTCACTTCGTAATAGAAATTTTCTTTCTTACTCGGACATCTGTCCCCAGTGGCGCAATTGGTTAGCGCACGGTACTTATAGTGCAGTACTTGCGAGTAATGCCGAGGCTGAGAGTTCGATCCTCACCTGGGGAAGATGTATTTTATTTAAAAATGATACTCTTTACTTAAGAGGATAGAACGTCAATTACCAGACTCCTCGTGTCCTTTTTTATGCAATTGTTTTTAGATTTGTTCACTTCGTAATAGAAATTTTCTTTCTTACTCGGACATCTGTCCCCAGTGGCGCAATTGGTTAGCGCGCGGTACTTATAGTGCAGTACTTGCGAGTAATGCCGAGGCTGTGAGTTCGATCCTCACCTGGGGAAGATGTATTTTATTTAAAAATGATACTCTTTACTTAAGAGGATAGAACGTCAATTACCAGACTCCTCGTGTCCTTTTTTATGCAATTGTTTTTAGATTTGTTCACTTCGTTATAGAAATTTTCTTTCTTACTCGGACATCTGTCCCCAGTGGCGCAATTGGTTAGCGCGCGGTACTTATAGTGAAGTACTTGCGAGTAATGCCGAGGCTGTGAGTTCGATCCTCACCTGGGGAAGATGTATTTTATTTAAAAATGATACTCTTTACTTATGAGGATAGAACGTCAATTACCAGACTCCTCGTGTCCTTTTTTATGCAATTGTTTTTAGATTTGTTCACTTCGTAACAGAAATTTTCTTTCTTACTCGGACATCTGTCCCCAGTGGCGCAATTGGTTAGCGCGCGGTACTTATAGTGCAGTACTTGCGAGTAATGCCGAGGCTGTGAGTTCGATCCTCACCTGGGGAAGATGTATTTTATTTAAAAATGATGCTCTTTACTTAAGAGGATAGAACGTCAATTACCAGACTCCTCGTGTCATTTTTTATGCAATTGTTTTTAGATTTGTTCACTTCGTAATAGAAATTTTCTTTCTTACTCGGACATCTGTCCCCGGTGGCGCAATTGGTTAGCGCGCGGTACATATAGTGCACTACTTGCGAGTAATGCCGAGGCTGTGAGTTCGATCCTCACCTGGGGAAGATGTATTTTATTTAAAAATGATACTCTTTACTTAAGAGGATAGAACGTCAATTACCAGACTCCTCGTGTCCTTTTTTATGCAATTGTTTTAAGATTTGTTCACTTCGCAATAGAAATTTTCTTTCTTACTCGGACATCTGTCCCCAGTGGCGCAATTGGTTAGCTTGCGGTACTTATAGTGCAGTACTTGCGAGTAATGCCGAGGCTGTGAGTTAGATCCTCACCTGGGGAAGATGTATTTTATTTAAAAATGATATTCTTTACTTAAGAGGATAGAACGTCAATTACCAGACTCCTCGTGTCATTTTTTATGCAATTGTTTTTAGATTTGTTCACTTCGTAATAGAAATTTTCTTTCTTACTCGGACATCTGTCCCCAGTGGCGCAATTGGTTAGCGCGCGGTACTTATAGTGCAGTACTTGCGAGTAATGCCGAGGCTGTGAGTTCGATCCTCTCCTGGGGAAGATGTATTTTATTTAAAAATGATGCTCTTTACTTAAGAGGATAGAACGTCAATTACCAGACTCCTCGTGTCATTTTTTATGCATTTGTTTTTAGATTTGTTCACTTCGTAATAGAAATTTTCTTTCTTACTCGGACATCTGTCCCCGGTGGCGCAATTGGTTAGCGCGCGGTACATATAGTGCAGTACTTGCGAGTAATGCCGAGGCTGTGAGTTCGATCCTCTCCTGGGGAAGATGTATTTTATTTAAAAATGATACTCTTTACTTATGAGGATAGAACGTCAATTACCAGACTCCTCGTGTCCTTTTTTATGCAATTGTTTTTAGATTTGTTCACTTCGTAACAGAAATTTTCTTTCTTACTCGGACATCTGTCCCCAGTGGCGCAATTGGTTAGCGCGCGGTACTTATAGTGCAGTACTTGCGAGTAATGCCGAGGCTGTGAGTTCGATCCTCTCCTGGGGAAGATGTATTTTATTTAAAAATGATGCTCTTTACTTAAGAGGATAGAACGTCAATTACCAGACTCCTCGTGTCATTTTTTATGCATTTGTTTTTAGATTTGTTCACTTCGTAATAGAAATTTTCTTTCTTACTCGGACATCTGTCCCCGGTGGCGCAATTGGTTAGCGCGCGGTACATATAGTGCAGTACTTGCGAGTAATGCCGAGGCTGTGAGTTCGATCCTCACCTGGGGAAGATGTATTTTATTTAAAAATGATACTCTTTACTTAAGAGGATAGAACGTCAATTACCAGACTCCTCGTGTCCTTTTTTATGCAATTGTTTTCAGATTTGTTCACTTCGTAATAGAAATTTTCTTTCTTACTCGGACATCTGTCCCCAGTGGCGCAATTGGTTAGCGCGCGGTACTTATAGTGCAGTACTTGCGAGTAATGCCGAGGCTGTGAGTTCGATCCTCACCTGGGGAAGATGTATTTTATTTAAAAATGATACTCTTTACTTAAGAGGATAGAACGTCAATTACCAGACTCCTCGTGTCCTTTTTTATGCAATTGTTTTTAGATTTGTTCACTTCGTAATAGAAATTTTCTTTCTTACTCGGACATCTGTCCCCAGTGGCGCAATTGGTTAGCGCGCGGTACTTATAGGGCAGCACTTGCGAGTAATGCCGAGGCTGTGAGTTCGATCCTCACCTGGGGAAGATGTATTTTATTTAAAAATGATACTCTTTACTTAAGAGGATAGAACGTCAATTACCAGACTCCTCGTATCATTTTCTATGCAATTGTTTTTAGATTTGTTCACCTCGTAATAGAAATTTTCTTTCTTACTCGGACATCTGTCCCCAGTGGCGCAATTGGTTAGCGCGCGGTATTTATAGTGCAGTACTTGCGAGTAACGCCGAGACAGTGAGTTCGATCCTCACCTGGGGAAGATGTATTTTATTTAAAAATGATACTCTTTACTTAAGAGGATAGAACGTCAATTACCAGACTCCTCGTGTCCTTTTTTATGCAATTGTTTTTAGATTTGTTCACTTCGTAATAGAAATTTTCTTTCTTACTCGGACATCTGTCCCCAGAGGCGCAATTGGTTAGCGCGCGGTACTTATAGTGCAGTACTTGCGAGTAATGCCGAGGCTGTGAGTTCGATCCTCACCTGGGGAAGATGTATTTTATTCAAAAATGATACTCTTTACTTAAGAGGATAGAACGTCAATTACCAGACTCCTCGTGTCCTTTTTTATGCAATTGTTTTTAGATTTGTTCACTTCGTAATAGAAATTTTCTTTCTTACTCGGACATCTGTCCCCAGTGGCGCAATTGGTTAGCGCGCGGTACTTATAGTGCAGTACTTGCGAGTAATGCCGAGGCTGTGAGTTCGATCCTCACCTGGGGAAGATGTATTTTATTTAAAAATGATACTCTTTACTTAAGAGGATAGAACGTCAATTACCAGACTCCGCGTGTCCTTTTTTATGCAATTGTTTTTAGATTTGATCACTTCGTAATAGAAATTTTCTTTCTTACTCGGACATCTGTCCCCAGTGGCGCAATTGGTTAGCGCGCGGTACTTATAGTGCAGTACTTGCGAGTAATGCCGAGACAGTGAGTTCGATCCTCACCTGGGGAAGATGTATTTTATTTAAAAATGATACTCTTTACTTAAGAGGATAGAACGTCAATTACCAGACTCCTCGTGTCCTTTTTTATGCAATTGTTTTTAGATTTGTTCACTTCGTAATAGAAATTTTCTTTCTTACTCGGACATCTGTCCCCAGAGGCGCAATTGGTTAGCGCGCGGTACTTATAGTGCAGTACTTGCGAGTAATGCCGAGGCTGTGAGTTCGATCCTCACCTGGGGAAAATGTATTTTATTTAAAAATGATACTCTTTACTTAAGAGGATAGAACGTCAATTACCAGACTCCTCGTGTCCTTTTTTATGCAATTGTTTTTAGATTTGTTCACTTCGTAATAGAAATTTTCTTTCTTACTCGGACATCTGTCCCCAGTGGCGCAATTGGTTAGCGCACGGTACTGATAGTGCAGTACTTGCGAGTAATGTCGAGGCTGTGAGTTCGATCCTCGCCTGGGGAAGATGTAATTTATTTAAAAATGATACTCTTTACTTAAGAGGATAGAACGTCAATTACCAGACTCCTCGTGTCCTTTTTTATGCAATTGTTTTTAGATTTGTTCACTTCGTAATAGAAATTTTCTTTCTTACTCGGACATCTGTCCCCAGTGGCGCAATTGGTTAGCGCGCGGTACATATAGTGCAGTACTTGCGAGTAATGCCGAGGCTCTGAGTTCGATCCTCACCTGGGGAAGATGTATTTTATTTAAAAATGATACTCTTTACTTAAGAGGATAGAACGTCAATTACCAGACTCCGCGTGTCCTTTTTTAAGCAATTGTTTTTAGATTTGTTCACTTCGTAATAGAAATTTTCTTTCTTACTCGGACATCTGTCCCCAGTGGCGCAATTGGTTAGCGCGCGGTACTTATAGTGCAGTACTTGCGAGTAATGCCGAGGCTGTGAGTTCGATCCTCACCTGGGGAAAATGTATTTTATTTAAAAATGATACTCTTTACTTAAGAGGATAGAACGTCAATTACCAGACTCCTCGTGTCCTTTTTTATACAATTGTTTTTAGATTTGTTCACCTCGTAATAGAAATTTTCTTTCTTACTCGGACATCTGTCCCCAGTGGCGCAATTGGTTAGCGCGTGGTACTGATAGTGCAGTACTTGCGAGTAATGTCGAGGCTGAGAGTTCGATCCTCGCCTGGGGAAGATGTATTTTATTTAAAAATGATACTCTTTACTTAAGAGGATAGAACGTCAATTACCAGACTCCTCGTGTCCTTTTTTATGCAATTGTTTTTAGATTTGTTCACTTCGTAATAGAAATTTTCTTTCTTACTCGGACATCTGTCCCTAGTGGCGCAATTGGTTTGCGCGCGGTATTTATAGTGCAGTACTTGCGAGTAATGCCGAGGCTCTGAGTTCGATCCTCACCTGGGGAAGATGTATTTTATTCAAAAATGATACTCTTTACTTAAGAGGATAGAACGTCAATTACCAGACTCCTCGTGTCCTTTTTTATGCAATTGTTTTTAGATTTGTTCACTTCGTAATAGAAATTTTCTTTCTTACTCGGACATCTGTCCCCAGTGGCGCAATTGGTTAGCGCGCGGTACTTATAGTGCAGTACTTGCGAGTAATGCCGAGGCTGTGAGTTCGATCCTCACCTGGGGAAGATGTATTTTATTTAAAAATGATGCTCTTTACTTAAGAGGATAGAACGTCAATTACCAGACTCCGCGTGTCCTTTTTTATGCAATTGTTTTTAGATTTGATCACTTCGTAATAGAAATTTTCTTTCTTACTCGGACATCAGTCCCCAGTGGCGCAATTGGTTAGCGCGCGGTACTTATAGTGCAGTACTTGCGAGTAATGCCGAGACAGTGAGTTCGATCCTCACCTGGGGAAGATGTATTTTATTTAAAAATGATACTCTTTACTTAAGAGGATAGAACGTCAATTACCAGACTCCTCGTGTCCTTTTTTATGCAATTGTTTTTAGATTTGTTCACTTCGTAATAGAAATTTTCTTTCTTACTCGGACATCTGTCCCCAGAGGCGCAATTGGTTAGCGCGCGGTACTTATAGTGCAGTACTTGCGAGTAATGCCGAGGCTGTGAGTTCGATCCTCACCTGGGGAAAATGTATTTTATTTAAAAATGATACTCTTTACTTAAGAGGATAGAACGTCAATTACCAGACTCCTCGTGTCCTTTTTTATGCAATTGTTTTTAGATTTGTTCACTTCGTAATAGAAATTTTCTTTCTTACTCGGACATCTGTCCCCAGTGGCGCAATTGGTTAGCGCACGGTACTGATAGTGCAGTACTTGCGAGTAATGTCGAGGCTGTGAGTTCGATCCTCGCCTGGGGAAGATGTAATTTATTTAAAAATGATACTCTTTACTTAAGAGGATAGAACGTCAATTACCAGACTCCTCGTGTCCTTTTTTATGCAATTGTTTTTAGATTTGTTCACTTCGTAATAGAAATTTTCTTTCTTACTCGGACATCTGTCCCCAGTGGCGCAATTGGTTAGCGCGCGGTACATATAGTGCAGTACTTGCGAGTAATGCCGAGGCTCTGAGTTCGATCCTCACCTGGGGAAGATGTATTTTATTTAAAAATGATACTCTTTACTTAAGAGGATAGAACGTCAATTACCAGACTCCGCGTGTCCTTTTTTATGCAATTGTTTTTAGATTTGTTCACTTCGTAATAGAAATTTTCTTTCTTACTCGGACATCTGTCCCCAGTGGCGCAATTGGTTAGCGCGCGGTACTTATAGTGCAGTACTTGCGAGTAATGCCGAGGCTGCGAGTTCGATCCTCACCTGGGGAAGATGTATTTTATTTAAAAATGATACTCTTTACTTAAGAGGATAGAACGTCAATTACCAGACTCCTCGTGTCCTTTTTAATGCAATTGTTTTTAGATTTGTTCACTTCGTAATAGAAATTTTCTTTCTTACTCGGACATCTGTCCCCAGTGGCGCAATTGGTTAGCGCGCGGTACTGATAGTGCAGTACTTGCGAGTAAGGCCGAGGCTGTGAGTTCGATCCTCACCTGGGGAAGATGTATTTTATTTAAAAATGATACTCTTTACTTAAGAGGATAGACCGTCAATTACCCGACTCCTCGTGTCCTTTTTTATACAATTGTTTTTAGATTTGTTCACTTCGTAATAGAAATTTTCTTTCTTACTCGGACATCTGTCCCCAGTGGGGCAATTGGTTAGCGCGCGGTACTTATAGTGCAGTACTTGCGAGTAATGCCGAGGCTGTGAGTTCGATCCTCACCTGCGGAAGATGTATTTTATTTAAAAATGATACTCTTTATTTAAGAGGATAGAACGTCAATTACCAGACTCCTCGTGTCATTTTTTATGCAATTGTTTTTAGATTTGTTCACTTCGTAATAGAAATTTTCTTTCTTACTCGTACATCTGTCCCCAGTGGCGCAATTGGTTAGCGCGCGGTACTTATAGTGCAGTACTTGCGAGTAATGCCGAGGCTGTGAGTTCGATCCTCACCTGGGGAAGATGTATTTAATTTAAAAATGATACTCTTTACTTAAGAGGATAGAACGTCAATTACCAGACTCCTCGTGTCATTTTTTATGCATTTGTTTTTAGATTTGTTCACTTCGTAATAGAAATTTTCTTTCTTACTCGGACATCTGTCCCCAGTGGCGCAATTGGTTAGCGCGCGGTACTGATAGTGCAGTACTTGCGAGTAATGCCGAGGCTGTGAGTTCGATTCTCTCCTGGGGAAGATGTATTTTATTTAAAAATGATACTCTTTAGTTAAGAGGATAGAACGTCAATTACCAGACTCCTCGTGTCATTTTTTATGCAATAGTTTTTAGATTTGTTCACTTCGTAATAGAAATTTTCTTTCTTACTCGGACATCTGTCCCCAGTGGCGCAATTGGTTAGCGCGCGGTACTTATAGTGCAGTACTTGCGAGTAATGCCGAGGCTGTGAGTTCGATCCTCACCTGGGGAAGATGTATTTTATTTAAAAATGATACTCTTTACTTAAGAGGACAGAACGTCAATTACCAGACTCCTCGTGTCCTTTTTTATGCAATTGTTTTTAGATTTGTTCACTTCGTAATAGAAATTTTCTTTCTTACTCGGACATCTGTGCCCAGTGGCGCAATTGGTTAGCGCGCGGTACTGATAGTGCAGTACTTGCGAGTAATGCCGAGGCTGTGAGTTCGATCCTCACCTGGGGAAGATGTATTTTATTTAAAAATGATACTGTTTACTTAAGAGGATAGAACGTCAATTACCACACTCCTCGTGTCCTTTTTTATGCAATTGTTTTTAGATTTGTTCACTTCGTAATAGATATTTTCTTTCTTACTCGGACATCTGTCCCCAGTGGCGCAATTGGTTAGCGCGCGGTACTTATAGTGCAGTACTTGCGAGTAATGCCGAGGCTGTGAGTTCGATCCTCACCTGGGGAAGATGTATTTTATTTAAAAATGATACTCTTTACTTAAGTGGATAGAACGTCAATTACCAGACTCCTCGTGTCCTTTTTTATGCAATTGTTTTTAGATTTGTTCACTTCGTAATAGAAATTTTCTTTCTTACTCGGACATCTGTCCCCAGTGGCGCAATTGGTTAGCGCGCGGTACTTATAGTGCAGTACTTGCGAGTAATGCCGAGGCTGTGAGTTCGATCCTCACCTGGGGAAGATGTATTTTATTTAAAAATGATACTCTTTACTTAAGAGGATAGAACGTCAATTACCAGACTCCTCGTGTCCTTTTTTATGCAATTGTTTTTAGATTTGTTCACTTCGTAATAGAAATTTTCTTTCTTACTCGGACATCTGTCCCCAGTGGCGCAATTGGTTAGCGCGCGGTACTGATAGTGCAGTACTTGCGAGTAATGCCGAGGCTGTGAGTTCGATCCTCACCTGGGGAAGATGTATTTTATTTAAAAATGATATTCTTTACTTAAGTGGATAGAACGTCAATTACCAGACTCCTCGTGTCCTTTTTTATGCAATTGTTTTTAGATTTGTTCACTTCGTAATAGAAATTTTCTTTCTTACTCGGACATCTGTCCCCAGTGGCGCAATTGGTTAGCGCGCGGTACTTATAGTGCAGTACTTGCGAGTAATGCCGAGGCTGTGAGTTCGATCCTCACCTGGGGAAGATGTATTTTATTTAAAAATGATACTCTTTACTTAAGAGGATAGAACGTCAATTACCAGACTCCTCGTGTCCTTTTTTATGCAATTGTTTTTAGATTTGTTCACTTCGTAATAGAAATTTTCTTTCTTACTCGGACATCTGTCCCCAGTGGCGCAATTGGTTAGCGCGCGGTACTGATAGTGCAGTACTTGCGAGTAATGCCGAGGCTGTGAGTTCGATCCTCACCTGGGGAAGATGTATTTTATTTAAAAATGATATTCTTTACTTAAGAGGATAGAACGTCAATTACCAGACTCCTCGTGTCCTTTTTTATGCAATTGTTTTTAGATTTGTTCACTTCGTAATAGAAATTTTCTTTCTTACTCGGACATCTGTCCCCAGTGGCGCAATTGGTTAGCGCGCGGTACTGATAGTGCAGTACTTGCGAGTAATGCCGAGGCTGTGAGTTCGATCCTCACCTGGGGAAGATGTATTTTATTTAAAAATGATATTCTTTACTTAAGAGGATAGAACGTCAATTACCAGACTCCTCGTGTCCTTTTTTATGCAATTGTTTTTAGATTTGTTCACTTCGTAATAGAAATTTTCTTTCTTACTCGGACATCTGTCCCCAGTGGCGCAATTAGTTAGCGCGCGGTACTTATAGTGCAGTACTTGCGAGTAATGCCGAGGCTGTGAGTTCGATCCTCACCTGGGGAAGATGTATTTTATTTAAAAATGATACTCTTTACTTAAGAGGATAGAACGTCAATTACCAGACTCCTCGTGTCATTTTTTATGCAATTGTTTTTAGATTTGTTCACTTCGTAATAGAAATTTTCTTTCTTACTCGGACATCTGTCCCCAGTGGCGCAATTGGTTAGCGCGCGGTACTTATAGTGCAGTACTTGCGAGTAATGCCGAGGCTGTGAGTTCGATCCTCACCTGGGGAAGATGTATTTTATTTAAAAATGATACTCCTTACTTAAGAGGATAGAACGTCAATTACCAGACTCCTCGTGTCCTTTTATATGCAATTGTTTTTAGATTTGTTCACTTCGTAATAGAAATTTTCTTTCTTACTCGGACATCTGTCCCCAGTGGCGCAATTGGTTAGCGCGCGGTACTTATAGTGCAGTACTTGCGAGTAATGCCGAGGCTGTGAGTTCGATCCTCACCTGGGGAAGATGTATTTTATTTAAAAATGATACTCTTTACTTAAGAGGATAGAACGTCAATTACCAGACTCCTCGTGTCCTTTTTTATGCAATTGTTTTTAGATTTGTTCACTTCGTAATAGATATTTTCTTTCTTACTCGGACATCTGTCCCCAGTGGCGCAATTGGTTAGCGCGCGGTACTTATAGTGCAGTACTTGCGAGTAATGCCGAGGCTGTGAGTTCGATCCTCACCTGGGGAAGATTTATTTTATTTAAAAATGATACTCTTTACTTAAGAGGATAGAACGTCAATTACCAGACTCCTCGTGTCCTTTTTTATGCAATTGTTTTTAGATTTGTTCACTTCGTAATAGAAATTTTCGTTCTTACTCGGACATCTGTCCCCAGTAACGCAATTGGTTAGCGCGCGGTACTTATAGTGCAGTACTTGCGAGTAATGCCGAGGCTGTGAGTTCGATCCTCACCTGGGGAAGATGTATTTTATTTAAAAATGATACTCTTTACTTAAGTGGATAGAACGTCAATTACCAGACTCCTCGTGTCCTTTTTTATGCAATTGTTTTTAGATTTGTTCACTTCGTAATAGAAATTTTCTTTCTTACTCGGACATCTGTCCCCAGTGGCGCAATTGGTTAGCGCGCGGTACTTATAGTGCAGTACTTGCGAGTAATGCCGAGGCTGTGAGTTCGATCCTCACCTGGGGAAGATGTATTTTATTTAAAAATGATACTCTTTACTTAAGAGGATAGAACGTCAATTACCAGACTCCTCGTGTCCTTTTTTATGCAATTGTTTTTAGATTTGTTCACTTCGTAATAGAAATTTTCTTTCTTACTCGGACATCTGTCCCCAGTGGCGCAATTGGTTAGCGCGCGGTACTGATAGTGCAGTACTTGCGAGTAATGCCGAGGCTGTGAGTTCGATCCTCACCTGGGGAAGATGTATTTTATTTAAAAATGATATTCTTTACTTAAGAGGATAGAACGTCAATTACCAGACTCCTCGTGTCCTTTTTTATGCAATTGTTTTTAGATTTGTTCACTTCGTAATAGAAATTTTCTTTCTTACTCGGACATCTGTCCCCAGTGGCGCAATTAGTTAGCGCGCGGTACTTATAGTGCAGTACTTGCGAGTAATGCCGAGGCTGTGAGTTCGATCCTCACCTGGGGAAGATGTATTTTATTTAAAAATGATACTCTTTACTTAAGAGGATAGAACGTCAATTACCAGACTCCTCGTGTCATTTTTATGCAATTGTTTTTAGATTTGTTCACTTCGTAATAGAAATTTTCTTTCTTACTCGGACATCTGTCCCCAGTGGCGCAATTGGTTAGCGCGCGGTACTTATAGTGCAGTACTTGCGAGTAATGCCGAGGCTGTGAGTTCGATCCTCACCTGGGGAAGATGTATTTTATTTAAAAATGATACTCCTTACTTAAGAGGATAGAACGTCAATTACCAGACTCCTCGTGTCCTTTTATATGCAATTGTTTTTAGATTTGTTCACTTCGTAATAGAAATTTTCTTTCTTACTCGGACATCTGTCCCCAGTGGCGCAATTGGTTAGCGCGCGGTACTTATAGTGCAGTACTTGCGAGTAATGCCGAGGCTGTGAGTTCGATCCTCACCTGGGGAAGATGTATTTTATTTAAAAATGATACTCTTTACTTAAGAGGATAGAACGTCAATTACCAGACTCCTCGTGTCCTTTTTTATGCAATTGTTTTTAGATTTGTTCACTTCGTAATAGAAATTTTCTTTCTTACTCAGACATCTGTCCCCAGTGGCGTAATTGGTTAGCGCGCGGTACTTATAGTGCAGTACTTGCGAGTAATGCCGAGGCTGTGAGTTCGATCCTCACCTGGGGAAGATGTATTTTATTTAAAAATGATACTGTTTACTTAAGAGGATAGAACGTCAATTACCAGACTCCTCGTGTCCTTTTTTATGCAATTGTTTTTAGATTTGTTCACTTCGTAATAGATATTTTCTTTCTTACTCGGACATCTGTCCCCAGTGGCGCAATTGGTTAGCGCGCGGTACTTATAGTGCAGTACTTGCGAGTAATGCCGAGGCTGTGAGTTCGATCCTCACCTGGGGAAGATTTATTTTATTTAAAAATGATACTCTTTACTTAAGAGGATAGAACGTCAATTACCAGACTCCTCGTGTCCTTTTTTATGCAATTGTTTTTAGATTTGTTCACTTCGTAATAGAAATTTTCGTTCTTACTCGGACATCTGTCCCCAGTAACGCAATTGGTTAGCGCGCGGTACTTATAGTGCAGTACTTGCGAGTAATGCCGAGGCTGTGAGTTCGATCCTCACCTGGGGAAGATGTATTTTATTTAAAAATGATACTCTTTACTTAAGTGGATAGAACGTCAATTACCAGACTCCTCGTGTCCTTTTTTATGCAATTGTTTTTAGATTTGTTCACTTCGTAATAGAAATTTTCTTTCTTACTCGGACATCTGTCCCCAGTGGCGCAATTGGTTAGCGCGCGGTACTTATAGTGCAGTACTTGCGAGTAATGCCGAGGCTGTGAGTTCGATCCTCACCTGGGGAAGATGTATTTTATTTAAAAATGATACTCTTTACTTAAGAGGATAGAACGTCAATTACCAGACTCCTCGTGTCCTTTTATATGCAATTGTTTTTAGATTTGTTCACTTCGTAATAGAAATTTTCTTTCTTACTCGGACATCTGTCCCCAGTGGCGCAATTGGTTAGCGAGCGGTACTTATAGTGCAGTACTTGCGAGTAATGCCGAGGCTGTGAGTTCGATCATCACCTGGGGAAGATGTATTTTATTTAAAAATGATACTCTTTATTTAAGAGGATAGAACGTCAATTACCAGACTCCTCGTGTCATTATTTATGCAATTGTTTTTAGATTTGTTCACTTCGTAATAGAAATTTTCTTTCTTACTCGGACATCTGTCCCCAGTGGCGCAATTGGTTAGCGCGCGGTACTTATAGTGCAGTACTTGCGAGTAATGCCGAGGCTGTGAGTTCGATCATCACCTGGGGAAGATGTATTTTATTTAAAAATGATATTCTATACTTATGAGGATAGAACGTCAATTACCAGACTCCTCGTGTCCTTTTTTATGGAATTGTTTTTAGATTTGTTCACTTCGTAATAGAAATTTTCTTTCTTACTCGGACATCTGTCCCTAGAGGCGCAATTGGTTAGCGCGCGGTACTTATAGTGCAGTACTTGCGAGTAATGCCGAGGCTGTGAGTTCGATCCTCACCTGGGGAAGATGTATTTTATTTAAAAATGATACTCCTTACTTAAGAGGATAGAACGTCAATTACCAGACTCCTCGTGTCATTTTTTATGCAATTGTTTTTAGATTTGTTCACTTCGTAATAGAAATTTTGTTTCTTACTCGGACATCTGTCCCCTGTGGCGCAATTGGTTAGCGCGCGGTACTTATAGTGCAGTACTTGCGAGTAATGCCGAGGCTGTGAGTTCGATCCTCACCTGGGGAAGATGTATTTTATTTAAAAATGATACTCTTTACTTAAGAGGATAGAACGTCAATTACCAGACTCCTCGTGTCATTTTTATGCAATTGTTTTTAGATTTGTTCACTTCGTAATAGAAATTTTCTTTCTTACTCGGACATCTGTCCCCAGTGGCGCAATTGGTTAGCGCGCGGTACTTATAGTGCAGTACTTGCGAGTAATGCCGAGGCTGTGAGTTCGATCCTCACCTGGGGAAGATGTATTTTATTTAAAAATGATACTCCTTACTTAAGAGGATAGAACGTCAATTACCAGACTCCTCGTGTCCTTTTATATGCAATTGTTTTTAGATTTGTTCACTTCGTAATAGAAATTTTCTTTCTTACTCGGACATCTGTCCCCAGTGGCGCAATTGGTTAGCGCGCGGTACTTATAGTGCAGTACTTGCGAGTAATGCCGAGGCTGTGAGTTCGATCCTCACCTGGGGAAGATGTATTTTATTTAAAAATGATACTCTTTACTTAAGAGGATAGAACGTCAATTACCAGACTCCTCGTGTCCTTTTTTATGCAATTGTTTTTAGATTTGTTCACTTCGTAATAGAAATTTTCTTTCTTACTCAGACATCTGTCCCCAGTGGCGTAATTGGTTAGCGCGCGGTACTTATAGTGCAGTACTTGCGAGTAATGCCGAGGCTGTGAGTTCGATCCTCACCTGGGGAAGATGTATTTTATTTAAAAATGATACTGTTTACTTAAGAGGATAGAACATCAATTACCAGACTCCTCGTGTCCTTTTTTATGCAATTGTTTTTAGATTTGTTCACTTCGTAATAGATATTTTCTTTCTTACTCGGACATCTGTCCCCAGTGGCGCAATTGGTTAGCGCGCGGTACTTATAGTGCAGTACTTGCGAGTAATGCCGAGGCTGTGAGTTCGATCCTCACCTGGGGAAGATTTATTTTATTTAAAAATGATACTCTTTACTTAAGAGGATAGAACGTCAATTACCAGACTCCTCGTGTCCTTTTTTATGCAATTGTTTTTAGATTTGTTCACTTCGTAATAGAAATTTTCGTTCTTACTCGGACATCTGTCCCCAGTAACGCAATTGGTTAGCGCGCGGTACTTATAGTGCAGTACTTGCGAGTAATGCCGAGGCTGTGAGTTCGATCCTCACCTGGGGAAGATGTATTTTATTTAAAAATGATACTCTTTACTTAAGTGGATAGAACGTCAATTACCAGACTCCTCGTGTCCTTTTTTATGCAATTGTTTTTAGATTTGTTCACTTCGTAATAGAAATTTTCTTTCTTACTCGGACATCTGTCCCCAGTGGCGCAATTGGTTAGCGCGCGGTACTTATAGTGCAGTACTTGCGAGTAATGCCGAGGCTGTGAGTTCGATCCTCACCTGGGGAAGATGTATTTTATTTAAAAATGATACTCTTTACTTAAGAGGATAGAACGTCAATTACCAGACTCCTCGTGTCCTTTTATATGCAATTGTTTTTAGATTTGTTCACTTCGTAATAGAAATTTTCTTTCTTACTCGGACATCTGTCCCCAGTGGCGCAATTGGTTAGCGAGCGGTACTTATAGTGCAGTACTTGCGAGTAATGCCGAGGCTGTGAGTTCGATCATCACCTGGGGAAGATGTATTTTATTTAAAAATGATACTCTTTATTTAAGAGGATAGAACGTCAATTACCAGACTCCTCGTGTCATTATTTATGCAATTGTTTTTAGATTTGTTCACTTCGTAATAGAAATTTTCTTTCTTACTCGGACATCTGTCCCCAGTGGCGCAATTGGTTAGCGCGCGGTACTTATAGTGCAGTACTTGCGAGTAATGCCGAGGCTGTGAGTTCGATCATCACCTGGGGAAGATGTATTTTATTTAAAAATGATATTCTATACTTATGAGGATAGAACGTCAATTACCAGACTCCTCGTGTCCTTTTTTATGGAATTGTTTTTAGATTTGTTCACTTCGTAATAGAAATTTTCTTTCTTACTCGGACATCTGTCCCTAGAGGCGCAATTGGTTAGCGCGCGGTACTTATAGTGCAGTACTTGCGAGTAATGCCGAGGCTGTGAGTTCGATCCTCACCTGGGGAAGATGTATTTTATTTAAAAATGATACTCCTTACTTAAGAGGATAGAACGTCAATTACCAGACTCCTCGTGTCATTTTTTATGCAATTGTTTTTAGATTTGTTTACTTCGTAATAGAAATTTTGTTTCTTACTCGGACATCTGTCCCCTGTGGCGCAATTGGTTAGCGCGCGGTACTTATAGTGCAGTACTTGCGAGTAATGCCGAGGCTGTGAGTTCGATCCTCACCTGGGGAAGATGTATTTTATTTAAAAATGATACTCTTTACTTAAGAGGATAGAACGTCAATTACCAGACTCCTCGTGTCCTTTTTTATGCAATTGTTTTTAGATTTGTTCACTTCGTAATAGAAATTTTCTTTCTTACTCGGACATCTGTCCCCAGTGGCGCAATTGGTTAGCACGCGGTACTTATAGTGCAGTACTTGCGAGTAATGCCGAGGCTGTGAGTTCGATCCTCACCTGGGGAAGATGTATTTTATTTAAAAATGATACTCTATACTTATGAGGATAGAACGTCAATTACCAGACTCCTCGTGTCCTTTTTTATGCAATTGTTTTTAGATTTGTTCACTTCGTAATAGAAATTTTCTTTCTTACTCGGACATCTGTCCCCAGTGGCGCAATTGGTTAGCGCGCGATACTTATAGTGCAGTACTTGCGAGTAATGCCGAGGCTGTGAGTTCGATCCTCACCTGGGGAAGATGTATTTTATTTAAAAATCATACTCTTTACTTAAGAGGATAGAACGTCAATTACCAGACTCCTCGTGTCCTTTTTTATGCAATTGTTTTTAGATTTGTTCACTTCGTAATAGAAATTTTCTTTCTTACTCGGACATCTGTCCCCAGTGGCGCAATTGGTTAGCGCGCGGTACTGATAGTGCAGTACTTGCGAGTAATGCCGAGGCTGTGAGTTCGATCCTCACCTGGGGAAGATGTATTTTATTTAAAAATGATACTCTATACTTATGAGGATAGAACGTCATTTACCAGACTCCTCGTGTCCTTTTTTATGCAATTGTTTTTAGATTTGTTCACTTCGTAATAGAAATTTTCTTTCTTACTCGGACATCTGTCCCCAGTGGCGCAATTGGTTAGCGCGCGATACTTATAGTGCAGTACTTGCGAGTAATGCCGAGGCTGTGAGTTCGATCCTCACCTGGGGAAGATGTATTTTATTTAAAAATGATACTCTATACTTATGAGGATAGAACTTCAATTACCAGACTCCTCGTGTCCTTTTTTATGCAATTGTTTTTAGATTTGTTCACTTCGTAATAGAAATTTTCTTTCTTACTCGGACATCTGTCCCCAGTGGCGCAATTGGTTAGTGCGCGGTACTTATAGTGCAGTACTTGCGAGTAATGCCGAGGCTGTGAGTTCGATCCTCACCTGGGGAAGATGTATTTTATTTAAAAATGATACTCTTTACTTAAGAGGATAGAACGTCAATTACCAGACTCCTCGTGTCCTTTTTTATGCAATTGTTTTTAGATTTGTTCACTTCGTAATAGAAATTTTCTTTCTTACTCGGACATCTGTCCCCTGTGGCGCAATTGGTTAGCGCGCGGTACTTATAGTGCAGTACTTGCGAGTAATGCCGAGGCTGTGAGTTCGATCCTCACCTGGGGAAGATGTATTTTATTTAAAAATGATACTCTATACTTATGAGGAGAGAACGTCAATTACCAGACTCCTCGTGTCCTTTTTTATGCAATTGTTTTTAGATTTGTTCACTTCGTAATAGAAATTTTCTTTCTTACTCGGACATCTGTCCCCAGTGGCGCAATTGGTTAGCGCGCGGTACTTATAGTGCACTACTTGCGAATAATGCCGAGTCTGTGAGTTCGATCCTCACCTGGGGAAGATGTATTTTATTTAAAAATGATACTCTTTATTTAAGAGAATAGAACGTCAATTACCAGACTCCTCGTGTCATTTTTTATGCAATTGTTTTTAGATTTGTTCACTTCGTAATAGAAATTTTCTTTCTTACTCGGACATCTGTCCCCAGTGGCGCAATTGGTTAGCGCGCGGTACTTATAGTGCAGTACTTGCGAGTAATGCCGAGTCTGTGAGTTCGATCCTCACATGGGGAAGATGTATTTTATTTAAAAATGATACTCTTTATTTAAGAGAATAGAACGTCAATTACCAGACTCCTCGTGTCCTTTTTTATGCAATTGTTTTTAGATTTGTTCACTTCGTAATAGAAATTTTCTTTCTTACTCGGACATCTGTCCCCAGTGGCGCAATTGGTTAGCGTGCGGTACTTATAGTGCAGTACTTGCGAGTAATGCCGAGGCTGTGAGTTCGATCCTCACCTGGGGAAGATGTATTTTATTTAAAAATGATATTCTATACTTATGAGGAAAAGAACGTCAATTACCAGACTCCTCGTGTCCCTTTTTATGCAATTGTTTTTAGATTTGTTCACTTCGTAATAGAAATTTTCTTTCTTACTCGGACATCTGTCCCCAGTGGCGCAATTGGTTAGCGCGCGGTACTTATAGTGCAGTACTTGCGAGTAATGTCGAGGCTGTGAGTTCGATCCTCACCTGGAGAAGATGTATTTTATTTAAAAGTGATACTCTATACTTATGAGGATAGAACGTCAATTACCAGACTCCTCGTGTCCCTTTTTATGCAATTGTTTTTAGATTTGTTCACTTCGTAATAGAAATTTTCTTTCTTACTCGGTCATCTGTCCCCAGTGGCGCAATTGGTTAGCGCGCGGTACTTAAAGTGCAGTACTTGCGAGTAATGTCGAGGCTGTGAGTTCGATCCTCACCTGGGGAAGATGTATTTTATTTAAAAATGATATTCTATACTTATGAGGATAGAACGTCAATTACCAGACTCCTCGTGTCCCTTTTTATGCAATTGTTTTTAGATTTGTTCACTTCGTAATAGAAATTTTCTTTCTTACTCGGTCATCTGTCCCCAGTGGCGCAATTGGTTAGCGCGCGGTACTTAAAGTGCAGTACTTGCGAGTAATGTCGAGGCTGTGAGTTCGATCCTCACCTGGGGAAGATGTATTTTATTTAAAAATGATATTCTATACTTATGAGGATAGAACGTCAATTACCAGACTCCTCGTGTCCCTTTTTATGCAATTGTTTTTAGATTTGTTCACTTCGTAATAGAAATTTTCTTTCTTACTCGGACATCTGTCCCCAGTGGCGCAATTGGTTAGCGCGCGGTACTTAAAGTGCAGTACTTGCGAGTAATGTCGAGGCTGTGAGTTCGATCCTCACCTGGGGAAGATGTATTTTATTTAAAAATGATACTCTATACTTATGAGGATAGAACGTCAATTACCAGACTCCTCGTGTCCCTTTTTATGCAATTGTTTTTTGATTTGTTCACTTCGTAATAGAAATTTTCTTTCTTACTCGGTCATCTGTCCCCAGTGGCGCAATTGGTTAGCGCGCGGTACTTAAAGTGCAGTACTTGCGAGTAATGCCGAGGCTGTGAGTTCGATCCTCACCTGGGGAAGATGTATTTTATTTAAAAATGATACTCTATACTTATGAGGATAGAACGTCAATTACCAGACTCCTCGTGTCCTTTTTTATGCAATTGTTTTTAGATTTGTTCACTTCGTAATAGAAATTTTCTTTCTTACTCGGACATCTGTCCCCAGTGGCGCAATTGGTTAGCGCGCGGTACTTAAAGTGCAGTACTTGCGAGTAATGTCGAGGCTGTGAGTTCGATCCTCACCTGGGGAAGATGTATTTTATTTAAAAATGATACTCTATACTTATGAGGATAGAACGTCAATTACCAGACTCCTCGTGTCCCTTTTTATGCAATTGTTTTTAGATTTGTTCACTTCGTAATAGAAATTTTCTTTCTTACTCGGACATCTGTCCCCAGTGGCGCAATTGGTTAGCGCGCGATACTTATAGTGCAGTACTTGCGAGTAATGCCGAGGCTGTGAGTTCGATCCTCACCTGGGGAAGATGTATTTTATTTAAAAATGATACTCTTTACTTAAGAGGATAGAACGTCAATTACCAGACTCCTCGTGTCCTTTTTTATGCAATTGTTTTTAGATTTGTTCACTTCGTAATAGAAATTTTCTTTCTTACTCGGACATCTGTCCCCAGTGGCGCAATTGGTTAGCGCGCGGTACTTATAGTGCAGTACTTGCGAGTAATGCCGAGGCTGTGAGTTCGATCCTCACCTGGGGAAGATGTATTTTATTTAAAAATGATACTCTATACTTATGAGGATAGAACGTCATTTACCAGACTCCTCGTGTCCTTTTTTATGCAATTGTTTTTAGATTTGTTCACTTCGTAATAGAAATTTTCTTTCTTACTCGGACATCTGTCCCCAGTGGCGCAATTGGTTAGCGCGCGATACTTATAGTGCAGTACTTGCGAGTAATGCCGAGGCTGTGAGTTCGATCCTCACCTGGGGAAGATGTATTTTATTTAAAAATGATACTCTATACTTATGAGGATAGAACGTCAATTACCAGACTCCTCGTGTCCTTTTTTATGCAATTGTTTTTAGATTTGTTCACTTCGTAATAGAAATTTTCTTTCTTACTCGGACATCTGTCCCCAGTGGCGCAATTGGTTAGTGCGCGGTACTTATAGTGCAGTACTTGCGAGTAATGCCGAGGCTGTGAGTTCGATCCTCACCTGGGGAAGATGTATTTTATTTAAAAATGATACTCTTTACTTAAGAGGATAGAACGTCAATTACCAGACTCCACGTGTCCTTTTTTATGCAATTGTTTTTAGATTTGTTCACTTCGTAATAGAAATTTTCTTTCTTACTCGGACATCTGTCCCCTGTGGCGCAATTGGTTAGCGCGCGGTACTTATAGTGCAGTACTTGCGAGTAATGCCGAGGCTGTGAGTTCGATCCTCACCTGGGGAAGATGTATTTTATTTAAAAATGATACTCTATACTTATGAGGAGAGAACGTCAATTACCAGACTCCTCGTGTCCTTTTTTATGCAATTGTTTTTAGATTTGTTCACTTCGTAATAGAAATTTTCTTTCTTACTCGGACATCTGTCCCCAGTGGCGCAATTGGTTAGCGCGCGGTACTTATAGTGCACTACTTGCGAATAATGCCGAGTCTGTGAGTTCGATCCTCACCTGGGGAAGATGTATTTTATTTAAAAATGATACTCTTTATTTAAGAGAATAGAACGTCAATTACCAGACTCCTCGTGTCATTTTTTATGCAATTGTTTTTAGATTTGTTCACTTCGTAATAGAAATTTTCTTTCTTACTCGGACATCTGTCCCCAGTGGCGCAATTGGTTAGCGCGCGGTACTTATAGTGCAGTACTTGCGAGTAATGCCGAGTCTGTGAATTCGATCCTCACATGGGGAAGATGTATTTTATTTAAAAATGATACTCTTTATTTAAGAGAATAGAACGTCAATTACCAGACTCCTCGTGTCCTTTTTTATGCAATTGTTTTTAGATTTGTTCACTTCGTAATAGAAATTTTCTTTCTTACTCGGACATCTGTCCCCAGTGGCGCAATTGGTTAGCGTGCGGTACTTATAGTGCAGTACTTGCGAGTAATGCCGAGGCTGTGAGTGCGATCCTCACCTGGGGAAGATGTATTTTATTTAAAAATGATATTCTATACTTATGAGGAAAAGAACGTCAATTACCAGACTCCTCGTGTCCCTTTTTATGCAATTGTTTTTAGATTTGTTCACTTCGTAATAGAAATTTTCTTTCTTACTCGGACATCTGTCCCCAGTGGCGCAATTGGTTAGCGCGCGGTACTTATAGTGCAGTACTTGCGAGTAATGTCGAGGCTGTGAGTTCGATCCTCACCTGGGGAAGATGTATTTTATTTAAAAGTGATACTCTATACTTATGAGGATAGAACGTCAATTACCAGACTCCTCGTGTCCCTTTTTATGCAATTGTTTTTAGATTTGTTCACTTCGTAATAGAAATTTTCTTTCTTACTCGGTCATCTGTCCCCAGTGGCGCAATTGGTTAGCGCGCGGTACTTAAAGTGCAGTACTTGCGAGTAATGTCGAGGCTGTGAGTTCGATCCTCACCTGGGGAAGATGTATTTTATTTAAAAATGATATTCTATACTTATGAGGATAGAACGTCAATTACCAGACTCCTCGTGTCCCTTTTTATGCAATTGTTTTTAGATTTGTTCACTTCGTAATAGAAATTTTCTTTCTTACTCGGTCATCTGTCCCCAGTGGCGCAATTGGTTAGCGCGCGGTACTTAAAGTGCAGTACTTGCGAGTAATGTCGAGGCTGTGAGTTCGATCCTCACCTGGGGAAGATGTATTTTATTTAAAAATGATATTCTATACTTATGAGGATAGAACGTCAATTACCAGACTCCTCGTGTCCCTTTTTATGCAATTGTTTTTAGATTTGTTCACTTCGTAATAGAAATTTTCTTTCTTACTCGGACATCTGTCCCCAGTGGCGCAATTGGTTAGCGCGCGGTACTTAAAGTGCAGTACTTGCGAGTAATGTCGAGGCTGTGAGTTCGATCCTCACCTGGGGAAGATGTATTTTATTTAAAAATGATACTCTATACTTATGAGGATAGAACGTCAATTACCAGACTCCTCGTGTCCCTTTTTATGCAATTGTTTTTAGATTTGTTCACTTCGTAATAGAAATTTTCTTTCTTACTCGGTCATCTGTCCCCAGTGGCGCAATTGGTTAGCGCGCGGTACTTAAAGTGCAGTACTTGCGAGTAATGTCGAGGCTGTGAGTTCGATCCTCACCTGGGGAAGATGTATTTTATTTAAAAATGATATTCTATACTTATGAGGATAGAACGTCAATTACCAGACTCCTCGTGTCCCTTTTTATGCAATTGTTTTTAGATTTGTTCACTTCGTAATAGAAATTTTCTTTCTTACTCGGTCATCTGTCCCCAGTGGCGCAATTGGTTAGCGCGCGGTACTTAAAGTGCAGTACTTGCGAGTAATGTCGAGGCTGTGAGTTCGATCCTCACCTGGGGAAGATGTATTTTATTTAAAAATGATACTCTTTACTTAAGAGGATAGAACGTCAATTACCAGACTCCTCGTGTCCTTTTTTATGCAATTGTTTTTAGATTTGTTCACTTCGTAATAGAAATTTTCTTTCTTACTCGGACATCTGTCCCCTGTGGCGCAATTGGTTAGCGCGCGATACTTATAGTGCAGTACTTGCGAGTAATGCCGAGGCTGTGAGTTCGATCCTCACCTGGGGAAGATGTATTTTATTTAAAAATGATACTCTTTACTTATGAGGATAGAACGTCAATTACCAGACTCCTCGTGTCCTTTTTTATGCAATTGTTTTTAGATTTGTTCACTTCGTAATAGAAATTTTCTTTCTTACTCGGACAGCTGTCCCCAGTGGCGCAATTGGTTAGCGCGCGGTACTTATAGTGCAGTACTTGCGAGTAATGCCGAGGCTGTGAGTTCGATCCTCACCTGGGGAAGATGTATTTTATTTAAAAATGATACTCTATACTTATGAGGATAGAACGTCAATTACCAGACTCCTCGTGTCCTTTTTTATGCAATTGTTTTTAGATTTGTTCACTTCGTAATAGAAATTTTCTTTCTTACTCGGACAGCTGTCCCCAGTGGCGCAATTGGTTAGCGCGCGGTACTTATAGTGCAGTACTTGCGAGTAATGCCGAGGCTGTGAGTTCGATCCTCACATGGGGAAGATGTATTTTATTTAAAAATGATACTCTTTATTTAAGAGAATAGAACGTCAATTACCAGACTCCTCGTGTCCTTTTTTATGCAATTGTTTTTAGATTTGTTCACTTCGTAATAGAAATTTTCTTTCTTACTCGGACATCTGTCCCCAGTGGCGCAATTGGTTAGCGCGCGGTACTTATAGTGCAGTACTTGCGAGTAATGCCGAGGCTGTGAGTTCGATCCTCACCTGGGGAAGATGTATTTTATTTAAAAATGATACTCTTTACTTATGAGGATAGAACGTCAATTACCAGACTCCTCGTGTCCTTTTTTATGCAATTGTTTTTAGATTTGTTCACTTCGTAATAGAAATTTTCTTTCTTACTCGGACAGCTGTCCCCAGTGGCGCAATTGGTTAGCGCGCGGTACTTATAGTGCAGTACTTGCGAGTAATGCCGAGGCTGTGAGTTCGATCCTCACCTGGGGAAGATGTATTTTATTTAAAAATGATACTCTATACTTATGAGGATAGAACGTCAATTACCAGACTCCTCGTGTCCTTTTTTATGCAATTGTTTTTAGATTTGTTCACTTCGTAATAGAAATTTTCTTTCTTACTCGGACAGCTGTCCCCAGTGGCGCAATTGGTTAGCGCGCGGTACTTATAGTGCAGTACTTGCGAGTAATGCCGAGGCTGTGAGTTCGATCCTCACATGGGGAAGATGTATTTTATTTAAAAATGATACTCTTTATTTAAGAGAATAGAACGTCAATTACCAGACTCCTCGTGTCCTTTTTTATGCAATTGTTTTTAGATTTGTTCACTTCGTAATAGAAATTTTCTTTCTTACTCGGACAGCTGTCCCCAGTGGCGCAATTGGTTAGCGCGCGGTACTTATAGTGCAGTACTTGCGAGTAATGCCGAGGCTGTGAGTTCGATCCTCACATGGGGAAGATGTATTTTATTTAAAAATGATACTCTTTATTTAAGAGAATAGAACGTCAATTACCAGACTCCTCGTGTCCTTTTTTATGCAATTGTTTTTAGATTTGTTCACTTCGTAATAGAAATTTTCTTTCTTACTCGGACATCTGTCCCCAGTGGCGCAATTGGTTAGCGCGCGGTACTTATAGTGCAGTACTTGCGAGTAATGCCGAGGCTGTGAGTTCGATCCTCACCTGGGGAAGATGTATTTTATTTAAAAATGATACTCTATACTTATGAGGATAGAACGTCAATTACCAGACTCCTCGTGTCCTTTTTTATGCAATTGTTTTTAGATTTGTTCACTTCGTAATAGAAATTTTCTTTCTTACTCGGACATCTGTCCCCAGTGGCGCAATTGGTTAGCGTGCGGTACTTATAGTGCAGTACTTGCGAGTAATGCCGAGGCTGTGAGTTCGATCCTCACCTGGGGAAGATTTATTTTATTTAAAAATGATATTCTATACTTATGAGGATAGAACGTCAATTACCAGACTCCTCGTGTCCCTTTTTATGCAATTGTTTTTAGATTTGTTCACTTCGTAATAGAAATTTTCTTTCTTACTCGGACATCTGTCCCCAGTTGCGCAATTGGTTAGCGCGCGGTACTTATAGTGCAGTACTTGCGAGTAATGTCGAGGCTGTGAGTTCGATCCTCACCTGGGGAAGATGTATTTTATTTAAAAATGATACTCTTTACTTAAGAGGATAGAACGTCAATTACCAGACTCCTCGTGTCCTTTT